>NC_059292.1:15801153-15848653 GCF_017591435.1 Portunus trituberculatus | reverse complement strand
GAGAGAGAGAGAGAGAGAGAGAGAGAATGGCTCTGCATGGAAGAAACCTTGCATCATGATGGGAGGTAAAGTGAGAGAGGGAGAGGGAGAGAGAAGTAAGAGTAAGAGAAAGAGGAGGAGGAGGAGGAGGAGGAGGAGGAGGAGGAGGAGGAGGAGGAGGAGGAGGAGGAGGAGGAGGAGGAGGAGGAGGAGGAGGAGGAGGAGGAGGAGGAGGAGGAGGAGGAGGAGGAGGAGGAGGGAGGGTGGGGAGGGGGGAAGTGGAGAGAAGGAGGAGGAAGAGGAGGTGGATGGAGGAGGTGCAGAAGTCAACAACCCGCAGACAGTCATGGCCAACTACTGCTTCTGGGCTGACATGCTGACGTCACCACTATAAGGCAACACTCTCACCATCATCTCCCCCCCCTCTTGCCCTACCATGACCTGGGTGCATTAGGTCAACCGGGGTCACTGGACGCACACAAGGACCTTCATCATTATAGGGAATAAATAAATGCAAAGTCGTTTTTTTCCGTTTACAAGTGAAAGCTCTTCCAAGTCACCTTCCTCCTCCTCCTCCTCCTCCTCCTCCTGCTCCGAGCATTAAGTGTCCCAAGCGATATATAGCAAAAGGATTCCAGGTAAGGGAGTCTCTTGATTGAAATTCTAGTCACGGAGTCTTGAAATACATCTTCCATACGAGGTATCAAGAGAGAGAGAGAGAGAGAGAGAGAGAGAGAGAGAGAGAGAGAGAGAGAGAGAGAGAGAATATAAATACAAGAAAGTCTAAGAGAAAGCTTAAGGAAAGGGAGAAGCCGTAAATAGATGGGCATTATATACGAAGATGGACATTCAGGCTGACAGAGGGACAGGCAGGTAACCAAACAGAACAAATCGGTTGTGAGGGGGGCAGCGAGCGAAGGAGGGAAGGAGGGAAGGAGCTAGGACAGGTGCACACACACACACACACACACACACACACACACACTGGAGCACAACACACGAGGAACCACAAAAAGTTCAGCGTTGCCCCCAACAAAGGAGGCACAACTTGGCAGAATCATGGACAAGAATACATCTTGTTCCTGTGTGTGTGTGTGTGTGTGTGTGTGTGTGTGTGTGTGTGTGTGTGTGTGTGTGTGCGCGTCGCCCTCCCGGTCACCGCCCTGCATCCTGATCCCTGACACGCAGCACCACCAGCCGGAGGTCAAGACGGACACGCAGATGTTTCTGAAAGGGTCGCGGGGAAGTGGTGATAAAGCGCTGGCTCCCCACGACACTCGCCACGTCCACTGCCTCGGCTACTTGAGCAGTGTGTGAATCAGGCGCAGCGCTGGTGACGGGGCACCAAGACACGAGCCACCTAAGACGTGTACACTCGCAAGGACAGGAGCGGTCGCTGCATACGAGGTTACACAGACGGGTCAGGTGGCTGTGGCAGGGCACCTGCTGCTGCTGCTGCTGCTTGCCCGCCCCCTCTTCTCTTCATGACTCCTCACATCTCTCTCTCTCTCCTTCTCTTTCTCCTTCCTCCTCCATGCCCCCAACTTCCCCATCCTGCAATCGGGTGGGACGCCAAGCAAAGTATGAAATTTGTACTTTTGATATCATATACATCAACGTATCATTATTGTTTTTACCTCATCACCACCCGAGGCAACATTTTTACCTATTTGGGGAGGAGGAGGAGTGGATGTTCGGGGGCGCAAACCACAGCACTGCGAGGAAGAACTTATCCTTGGATCGTCCCCCCGAGCCACGCCTCACTCCCGCCTCACGCAATTACTTCAAGGCGGAGGTACAGAACACACTCCGACGGAAACAGGCTACAGAGAGGGACCCACGCAGGCCATGATGCAGTGTAGGTCGCCGCGACACTTTGCAGTGCTCATGGAGGAAGAGGAGGAGTGGGAGCAAATGGTAGTCGGGGGAGAAGGGAGGAAAAGGAAGAGGTGAAGGGAGTTAGAGAGGGAGTGGGGGAGGAGGAGGGGAAGCAGGTGGGGGAAGTTCGCAGTGAGTCCCGAGGCTACACGTAACATTGACCTCTAAGTCAGCGTGTTCGTCACTCTAGGCCACCAGGCGTCGCTCTCACTCGTTCCTCCCTCCCCTCCTCCCTCCCAGCACCTCCCTTTCCCTTCTCCTCCCACCATTACTCCCTCCTCCAGCCCCGCCCACCACCCCTCCCTCTCCCCTTCAACTGTGGTCTCAAGTTCCAAATAAACCGCACTCTAGTTTCTGCCATTCACTCTCCACTTCCTGATTTTACGTGCACGGCGGCGGCGGCGGCGTTCACTCTCCGTGCGACTCCTCTCTCTTTCCTTCCCAGCTATTATTATCGTTATTACTATTTGTAATTGTAGCTATCACTAGTATTTACATCACTGTCACGATTATCATTACTGCTATTACTATTACAATTATAACTGCTACTACAACAACAATAACAACAACAATTACTATTACTACTACCATACGAACGGAAAGCAAAAGGAAGGCACATGGGTGGAACAATAAAGAGACAAAAATACTGTGCCGACGTTGATGCGACGCCACACCAGAAGGTTGCAGGTGTGGACTGAGCCTTTACGTGTTTGCTGCATTTATTTGTTTACTTGTACGTCAAGTCCTGGTTGCAGAGAAAACGGGGCAGGAACAGGGCGGTTCAGGATATTGAAGAAGGTTGTTGGAGGAAGATTCAGGTTTGTGATGTGGTTGGGTAAGTACGTGGCTGAGGAATGAGGTGAAGGAAAAAAAGGGAGAAAAGGGGTTGCTAGGGGGGGAGTGAAGGGGAAGGTCGCTACGCTGTGCGCCACGTCATGTGTGAGGAATAAGTGGGGAGTGGGGAGTGGGGAGGGACGGAACCCTCGCTAAGCAAACTTCCCTTTCCGTGGGTCGTGGGAATAACTCATTCGCTTCCAGGTTCTCATTTATTTCACCCTGTTGTTTTTTTCACCTACAAAGGTAATACTCGTCATTGTGGCTGAGGCAATGCAGACACGAGAGGGCGAGAGATGGAATGCACAAAGGAGCGCCCCGATGCAGCCCTGCACATCACCGATATGTGGAGGGAGGCTGGGAGTGAGCGGCGAAGGCAAGACGCTCGCTTCCGCGTGCCTTCGGCGTCCCGCCTCTCGGCTAATCTTGTTACCCAAACACCAGAGTCGGTCTGCTGCCGCCACCATCGCCAAAATGATCCCGCACCCCTCGACTCCTCCTTTTCTCTCTTTTCTATCGCTCTCTTTGCATCATAGAGGTGTTGAAGGCCCTCGAGAGCCTGACATGCGAAACCGATGTGGCTTGAGCGAGACACTCGGCGGAGGGAGTGGAAGCGACGCAAGGGTGGAAGGGAAGGAGGAATGGTGGCAGGTGGGGAGTTACCCTCCAGGAGAACGGAGAGATGGGGGTGGGAGGGAGTGTGGAGAAGAACAGAGGGGGGAACACGGAGGTGAGCAAACCTTCGGTCACCTCCGATCATCCACCTCTACCGCAGTTGTCGCCTCGCGCCGGGAAGAGTTCCTGCCACACTCGGCGGCCCTGCGTGGGTGTCTAGGGCGTCTTGGCCGCCACACGTTGCAGGGAGGAGGAAACACCTCATGGGTAAAGGATGCATGTGTCCAAATGTAATAAAACCATCAGGTTTGCGTGATATAAATCAAAACATTTTTTTCACTATTGCGCCCCACAGCCTTGCAACTTTCCGCTCCCCCTGCTCCACTCCCTCCCTCTCTCTTCTTCCTCCCTCCTCTCCAGCCCTCCCTCTGTCGCCAGCGTCTCTTTCCTCCTCATCTGCTCTTCCTTATTCTCTCCGCTCCTCTTCCCTATCATCATTATCCACATCACTCTTTATCGTTCCATGCTGCTCCCCTTCCCTCTATAGCCTCCCTGCCGCCTCGCCGCCGCCCACACTTCCTGTAATAGGCCTAGACGTCTGAGGGCCTCGGTGAACTATCCCAACACACCTCTCCGCCCGCCGCGCCCTTCCCCCAGGTATACACAAGCGGAAGATACAAGTGTTGACCGAAGAGAACAAAACACTCGATGATGAGAAAATAAACTTTGGAACGCGACTCGCTCCACGCTGGCGGTGAAAATGACTGGCTTCCTAACCCTTAATTGTCTGCTACTGGATATGCGGCCATAAAAAAATTCTCCTTTACAACTCCAGCCTTTACCTCCTTATTAGTGCGACAACTATCTCATCTCCAGCAGTGTGTCCTCATGGCAATCTTCTCGTTGACTTCACTTGCACTCTTAATCCATGTATACAAACCTCTCGCAGAACTCACAAAAATGCCAGGGTGAGATCACATAAAGACAAAACGCTACTTTTCTTTTATCTTTCTGTTAGCACGAGAGATTCTTGGAGGAGGAGGAGGAGGAGGAGGAGGAGGAGGAGGAGGAGGAGGAGGAGGAGGAGGAGGAGGAGGAAGAGGAGGAGGAGGAAGAGGAAGATTTGGAGAGAGGAGGCTTGTAAGGAGAAGGAAGTTTAGAAGGCGGAAGAGATACAGAGAAGGAGAATAAGGAAATTGGATGAATTGGATAAAATAAAAAAAAAGATGTTCAGAGAGAAGGGAGTATCTAAAAGGGCAGATGACAAAGGAACGACATAGGGAGGGAGAAAGAGATATAGAGATAGAGAAAGAGAGAAAGAGAGGAAGGACTGAGGGAGACTGGGACAGCAGTGTATTGGAGGAAGCAAGAAAAGAAAACGAGACAAGGGCAATACAAGAAAAGGGCAAGCGTCAGGGAATGCAGGTATAGGTGGAAGGCAAGGAGGAGCAAAGGGAGGTAAGATGGGGAACAATGGTGACGGAGAGAGAGGGACAAGGGGAAGAGATGTTAGGATGCTGCAGGTGCCATGGAGGAGAGGTGATGTGGCCCAAGGTGGATGCTGCTGCTGCTGCTGCTGCTGCTGCTGCTGCTGCTGTTGCTGCTGCTGCTGGTGCCGAGTGGCTGGCTGTTAATAGTTCATCACTACCCTCCAGTGTTCTGCAGACCTGTTATTGCTGTCCTAAGGTTATGCTGTGACCTCAACTCTTCTCCTTCTCCCCTGCCAACATCACTGTCTCTTATAAACTTCCACATTATTTTTCTCAACTCAAAATTACATGCTCTGTATCTCACTACCATTACTACTGTCACTACTAATACTACCACTAATAATAATACAAATACTAATACTAATACTAATAATACTATTATTGCTACCACTGTTGCTGAACGACAAAGATTCCAGGTCAACTCTCGCTTCCGCCACCCAAACAAACTCTCTACCATTAATAAGTGCGAGCACGTACACAAACCCACCCACCCACCCATCCATCCACTACAGACCCATCCACCCACCCACACACCCACACACACACACACACGACTGTGGGTCACCTTCATCAACATTGACCTGAAGACGAGAGAGAGAGAGAGAGAGAGAGAGAGAGAGAGAGAGAGAGAGAGAGAGAGAGAGAGAGAGAGAGAGAGAGAGAGAGAGAGAGAGAGAGAGAGAGAGAGAGAGAGAGAGAGAGAGAGAGAGAGAGAGAGAGAAAGACGTAACCCAGATGAATACAAAAACAAGAGAAAGGAAAACATTATACAATAACCTGCACAATTCACGGTCACGACGAAAGAAGAACCAGATTCCTCTCTCCTCCTCTCCCACCCCCTCTCCCTCTCCCTCTCCCCTCCTCTCCCTCTCCCCAAGTGCCACTCACTCTTCACAGTCCAGTTGAGCAGCTCCCCTCCTTCTCTCATTCCATCCAACACCCTCCCTCCTCCTTCTCTCCCCTACTTTCGGCCCCTTCCCTCCTGCTGCCTCCCTCACCACCTGCTTCTCTCGCCTCTGCGCCTCGACGTCTTCTCACTCTCCAAGGTTGAACTGTAAACCCGCGGCGCGTCGGTCACCTTACTTAGCCTGACCTCAATAGATGGAGTGTGAGAGCAAGACTTGTGCGACTCAGAGACACTCGTGCGAAGCCTCCACAGCCGCGTAACAGGCCGCACCTCAGGACGCCCTTCGCTGGTTGCCTCACCTCCGTCGGCACCCCCCTTACCCCAAAAAGCCCCAATTCTTCTCCTCTTCCATCTCTCTTTCTCCCTGCGTTTCTTTCTTCCTTCCTACTTTCCTCTGTTACTTGATGTGTTGTGTGTGTGTGTGTGTGTGTGTGTGTGTGTGTGTGTGTGTGTTCTATTATTCTTTTCCTACTATTCTTTCTTTTTTCCTTGTTTCCCTTGATGTTTTATTTATTTTATTTGTTTGTTGTTTCGTTTCTTTTTGCACAACGTACATATATTAGCATATTAATGATGGATTGTGTAATTTGTGGTGTGTGTGTGTGTGTGTGTGTGTGTGTGTGTGTGTGTGTGTGTGTGTGTGTGTGTGTGTGTGTGTGTGTGTGTGTGTGTGTGTGTGTGTGTGTTTGTGTGTGTGTGTGTGGGTAGTTAATTTTCCTGGTTAACCTAAACGTGTTTCCCATTTGGTGTTCATTCATTCAATAATTTTCCTTCTTGGTGTCCCTCGAGCCGCCGCCTCCTGCTGGGTGGCATGAGTGGCCAGCTTGGCGGAGGTCGTCAGGTACAGGGTGTCTAGCAAGGCCCACGTCTTAGTCTCCCCCTTGATCGTGCTCGTCTCGCTATGGATTTTTTCACTTTTTTTTTTCTGGTGCGTGTCAGTGTGGCGGCGGAGAGGCCTATAGCTCACCCCTCCATCGCTTCTCCCTCTTCTCTCCTCCCCTTCTCTCTCATTCTACCTTCTCTGCTTCGTTCCCGGTGACCCAGCGCTCCCTCCGCCAGGGTCGGCGGGTAGTCTTAAGGTCGTGCTATACCGACCGCTCCGCCTCGGTGTTTGTTTTCTGCTGTTTCTCTTGCTGGTGCCGGGCCAGTGTGGCCACGATGTACAGCACATCACACTGCACTTGTGAAGTTCATGACCCCGGCACAACGACCGTGTGCTGGCACCAGATGGCAAGTTTGATCCAAACACATGTGCCGCTCTTCATTCCACTCCACACCTGCACGTGCTGCTGCCTGCCTCGTTTCACCGAATAGGCTGAACGCAATGCGCTGTACACAATAAGTGAAAGTGCCTCGTGGCCACGAAACGTTTGGATCAATCCACACTTGCTACCACGATACAGCACAGAGGCGATGGCTCCTAACACCCGATACCCGGCACCCAGCACCCGGCACCCGGCACCAGGGAGGCGCTTGAGTAACGCAGCACGCTGCAATTCACGGAACAAAGGCGACACACAGAACCTTTGAGATATTGAATGCCAGCCACCAGTGTTCTATAAGCCTTCGAGGGGGCGGCTAATTAATGACAGCGCTGCGGTGGACGGTAAACAGTTGTGACAGGGAGATGGGGAGGCTGCTGGGAGGCGGGGGTAAAGGAAGGGGAGAGAATACAGGTGTAAATAACCTTTTGCCCCGCGACCTGCGTGGCTGGCGAGGAAACAATGAGGGCGTCACCTGGAACTGTACTATCGCGGAACATGGTGGTGGTGATGGTGGTGGTGGTGATGGTGCACATGTGTGTGTGTGTGTGTGTGTGTGTGTGTGTGTGTGTGTGTGTGTGTGTGTGTGTGTGTGTGTGTGTGTGTGTGTGTGCAGTCGACGGAAATAGAGAGAAAAATAACAGAGAACGAAACCATTAAGAAACATCCACAGCCTCTCCCTTTTTACCTAACTCACTCTGCGCCTCCACCACCACCACAACCACTACCACGCCCCTAACCAGCCAGCCTGCCCGTCCGCCTGCCTGCCTGCCGCCCGCTGAGGCCTACGGATGCCCACGCTACCCGAATCTACAAGCCCAGCGGATGACCTTCACCGAGAGGAGGAAGGTCAGCAGAATAGAGGTCAGGCAGGGGTTAAGGAGTGACGCACCACCCCATCTCCGCTGCTGCCTCGGTAACAACACACCCACACCTACACGCACACACAGTCACGTGGGGACAGGTAAAGACTGGCCAGGGAGACAAGAAAGGAACCAGGGGGAGTAGTAGGAAGTTCTCCCCCAAAACCAGAGGCCACCTGAAAAGCGACATCCACCCCGGTCTCGGTCTCCCCACGCCATGTGCTATTCCTTCACTGCTCCCTCCCTCTTCCACATGCTCACAAATATTATACTGTACCTTTCTCTCTCTCTTTCTCTTTCTCTTTCTCTCTCTCTCTCTCTCTCTCTCTCTCTCTCTCTCTCTCTCTCTCTCTCTCTCTCTCTCTTCCTGCTAGTCAACCAGTCCCTCGCGACCACTCCCTTTCTTCACGACATCCTCTAAACAGGGCCTGGCAGTTTTTTTTTTTTGTTTTCAGCCTTTTGCCCTTGTAATGTGTGAGTTTCTTTTTTTCTTCAGCACACACACACACACACACACACACACACACACACATTCACAGGACTCGTTTTCTTCCAGGACAATAGGATCGACCAAACTTTCTTTTTTTTTTATCTATAACGCAATCCTAACCTTTTTTCTTTTTTTTTTCTTTCATTCTCTTTTTTTTTCATCCTTTCCTTCCTCGCCTTTACACATCTTGTCTCCCATCACCACCACCACCACCATGACCACCTACTCCTCTATCTCTTCAGTCTCATCGCTCTACTGCTATATTTTCTTGTACCTCCATGTCCCGGCAACCCACGCTCACCCTGTTTTACATCGGGAGGCAAAAAGTGGTTGCGTTATCCTGCGCGGCCGCCACGCCCCCAGCTGTGACAAAAACGTGGAGTGGCGGACGCTTGTATGGGCAGCCGCCTTGTGCCGTCCTATTTGGCTTCTCCTCCCTGTGGGTCTCTGGGTCTGCAGGAGTTGCTATGGAGTATTCACACTACTTCTGTTACCCACACTTACACACACACACACACACACACACACACACACACACACACACACACACACACACACACACACACACACACACAGATCAGGTTCTCTTCTATGACCTCCACCTCCGCTTACTCCTTCTCCGCAATCTCCTCCCCTTTCTTCTCCTTCTCCTCTTCCTCCTCTTCCTCTTCTGGTTAACCTACACGTTCTTCCTTCAGAGATCAACCCGTCCTTCACCTGGACTCGCTATGGCGCTGGGTTCCTCATTACTCTGCCTCGCCGCCGCCCCCGCTCCACCCTTCCCTCTCTCCCTCCCTCCCTCCTATCCTCTTCCCCCTTACTATCGTTGGGACCTGCCTCAACTTGGACTCATAGGCGACCTTCACTGCCGCCCGACCTTTCATCCCTCCCAATACTTTTCTCTCTCCTCTCCTCTCCTCTCCTCCTCTCTCTCTCTCTCTCTCTCTCTCTCTCTCTCTCTCTCTCTCTCTCTCCCTCAGGATCAGTGTTAGCCCTGTCAACAGTGGAGGCGGAGGCGTGTTGGTCTACCTGGCCGAGGACGTGTTAATTGAGGCTCACCACAGGTACACGCACAGTCACGTGATCTGCCTCAGCTTCTATATCAAAGTCCCTCTAGGCGCTGGGAAGTGAAGGAGGAAGAGGAAGAAGAGGAAGAGGAAGAGGTGATTACACAAATAAAGCTATGCCAATACTTCCTGACTATTGATGTTTGATTTTTTTCCTTCGTCATTTTTTTAACGATTTATTTATATTGCTTAAAAATCCACCTTCTTTTCTTTACTCTCAAACACATTAGAAGTAAATGTTTAAAGACGAAGAGGGAAAGAAATGGAGAAGAGATAGAAGAGACGAAGAGATTGGAGTATAGATGGTGTGTGTGAGAGAGGGGAAAAAAAACAACGAAAAGAGAGGAGAAAGAAGAAAGCAGTTTGGATTTGAGATACTCCAAGGTGGGAATCCTCCTCTCTTTGCCTTCCTTCCTTCAGCTTCCCCCCGTAATAACATTCTTCCTCCTTTTTACCTCAGGGGCTCAAGTACCTCTCTCCCTTCCGTCCCTCCCCATTTTCTACAACCATTTTCCAAACTCACCCTTTCCCACTTTAAGTAGGGAGGTACCTTTTCCTTCTCCCCCTCCCTCCTGCCTCTTTCCCATGAGAATGCCTGCCTCTCTTCCTCAGTCCCTCCCTCTTTCTTTCTTTCTTTCTCCCCTTCCCTCCCTCCACTCCCTTCTTTCCCACTTTCCTCTACCACAGCAATGTATCGTGAACCCGGAAGGACCCACAGTTCCCTCCCTCCCTCCCTCTCCTTCTCCGTCCCTCTCCCACTCTGTCTGTCTCTTCCTTCTCCTCCCTCCACCAACTCCTCCAACGGGTTGCTCTTCAGGTTCCTTAATTACTCCGCTTTAGCTGTGTAGTCTTCGTTGTCAAGGGGAAGTACTTCAGGTTTTGTTATCGATAAGTCAAGTCATTTGGTTTGTGTGGCTGTCTGGCTGTCTTAGGATTAAGGTAAGGTAGTCTCTCTCTCTCTCTCTCTCTCTCTCTCTCTCTCTCTCTCTCTCTCTCTCTCTCTCTCTCTCTCACACACACAGTTTAAATGAAACGTTCCCTGGTTTAAGTGTAAGCTTGATACAGCGAGGAATTTAGATAAGGTTGCATTGTTCCTCTTGGTTCTTATACTCTTATGAATTATGTATGTATGTATGCATTATGTATGTACATGCGCACACACACACGCAAACAAATACACACACACACACACACACACACACACACACACACACACACACACACACACACACACGTCGATAACCTTGAGCCTTAACCTGCAACATTCTGCCAAGTTTATATACGGGGAAAAAAAGAAAAACTAACGTGATCATCTTCCGAGAACTCGTAACCCCCAGTAGGAGGAAGGGGAGGAGGAGGAAGAAGAGGAGTGACTCGCATATAGGAAGGCGCCGCAGCCACGCATATACGCACCCAGGCAGCGCATAAAGCGGTTACTTACTGCCACGGAACGCTGCTCCCCTCGCCGCCCCCTCCCACCTACCCTCCCTCTCACAGGTAAGCCACTCCCAATGGGCAGGATCGTGCATGCTCGTTCTCATTCACGATGTATGACTCTCATGATTGTACTTTTCTTCTACTCTATGACAACTACACCCACAAATATGTTAAGCTCCTCCTCCTCCTCCTCCTCCTCCTCCTCCTCCTCCTCCTCCTTTTCCTCATTCTTTTCCTCCCCCGCCTTCGTCTGCTCGGGTTCGTGACTCGCGACGGGCGTGGAATCATTATCTTAATCCATCCTTCAGTGGCACGTCTGCTTAACTTTTTCATGTGTTCCCTTCTTGCTGTGTTAATCTTAAGAGTGATACATAGTGTCATTTCCCTCAACCACGTCTACTTCATACCCATTCTCCTCCTCCTCCTTCTATTACTATTACTAGTACTAATACTAATACTAATACTAATACTCTTTCTACTGCCGGCAGCGTCGGCAGTCATACAGCTTTATCAATCTCACATCACTACCAGCATCATCACCATCATCTCCGAGATTACTAAGCCACGCCACAACCACATTGTCATCACCATCATCTAGACAATCAACGACCACCACCACCACCACCATCAATAAACAAGCATGACTTATTTCGATTATCTAACCTTTATTTAGACTAATACAATAACACATGTCTCACAAAGGAAGACGAATGTCTACCTCCCTAGGAATCTCTCAGGTTTTACAAGGGAATTCAAACACATAGACCTAAGAAAAGACAAAGAAGAATGGAAAACAATGAAGAGCGATACTGAGGGCACAGGGAAGACTCAGTGGTAGTGAATAATGAATACAAAGGGTTACTTGGGGCACTCATCTTCGTGACTGTATTACCTCCGAGCCGCCCATACACCGCCCCCACCGTCATGTATAGCAGAGCCGCGCTCACTCCTTCCAGCCAGCCCAGAGAAGTGTCCGCCGGCCCCCTAACCACAACAGTAGCGCGAACACCTGTGCAGCCATCCAAGAGCCATCAGCGGGGGGGGTAACGAACTGAGGAGGTGAGATAGGAGGGCCACCACCACCACCACCATCACCACCAATCCTTCTTCCGGGTGTGGGCTGGCTTGCTCTCTCTCTCTCTCTCTCTCTCTCTCTCTCTCTCTCTCTCTCTCTGGATCTGGTTTAAGGTATTTCTTAATGAATTTCATGAATGTATCTTTAAGAGATCAATAAAAATACAATTAATGATCAATGCAATCTCTCTCTCTCTCTCTCTCTCTCTCTCTCTCTCTCTCTCTCTCTCTCTCTCTCTCTCTCTCTCTCTCTCTCTCTCTCTCTCTCTCTCTCTGACCCCTAAAGAACAAACAATGGTAGTTTCCTTCACTCCTCTTCCCCTCATTTCTTCAACTTCTCCACTTTCCTCTACAGTTCACTCTTACTATGTTTCTGAAAGACCCCTCCGAACCTCCACTTTCCTCCACCACACTCCTCCCCCTCACTTTCTTCCGGTGACCTCCCTCTCTCCCTCTCTCTCTCTATACCTTCTTCCTTACATCATGGCGCCGTGAAATGAAAAGTAAACAGTCTTTTTTTTTTTTTTTTTTTTTTTTTTTACATTACAAGGGCACTGGCCAAGGGCAAACAAAGTGTTGGAAAAAAAAAAAATCCCGCTGGTTGCCAGGCCCTGTTAAGATGAAAGTAGAAAGAGAAAACAAAAAATCTAAAAGGAGGGTCCAGTTAACGTAAGAGGTGTCTTGACACTCCTCTTTTGAAAGAGTTTAAGTCATAGGCAGGTGGAAATACAGACACAGGTAGAGAGTTCCAGAGTTTACCAGTGTAGGGAATGAAGGAGTGAAGATACTGGTTAACTCTTGCATTAGGAAGATGGACAGAATAGGGATGAGAAGAAGTAGAGAGTCTTGTGCAGCGAGGCCGCAGGAGGGGGAAGGCATGCAGTTAGCAAGTTCAGAAGAGCAGACAGCATGAAAACAGCGGTAGAAGACAGATAAAGATGCAACATTGCGGCGGTGACTTAAAGAATCAAGACAGTCAGTTAGAGGAGAAGAGTTGATAAGACGAAAAGCTTTAGATTCCACCTTGTTTAGTAAAGCTGTGTGTGGATCCCCCAGACATGAGAGCCATACTCCATACACGGGCGGATAAGGCCCTTGTACAGAGCAAGCAGCTGGGAGGGAGAGAAAATGGACGAAGACGCCATAGGACACCTAACTTCTTGGAAGCTGATTTAGCAAGAGTAGAGATGTGAAATTTCCAGTTTAGATTTTTAGTGAAGGATAGACCGAGTGTGTTTAATGTAGAGGAGAGGGAAGTTGAGTGTTATTGAAGAAGAGAGGATAGTTGTCTGGAAGGTTATGTCGAGTAGATAGTTGTAGAAATTGAGTTTTTGAGGCATTGAACAAAACCAGGTTTTCTCTGCCCCAATCAGAAACAAGTGAAAGATCAGAAGTTAGGCGTCCTATAGCATCTCGCCTTGAGTCATTTAATTGTTGTTGGGTTGGGCGTCTGTTGAACGCTGTTGAATAATGCAGGGTGGTATCATCAGCATAGGAGTGGATAGGGCATTGAGTCAGATTTAGGAGATCATTGATGAATAATAGAAAGAGAGTGGGTGATAGGACAGAACCCTGTGGAACACCACTGTTGATAGTTTTAGGGAAGAACAGTGACCGTCTACTACAGCAGCAATAGAACGATCGGAAAGGAAACTGGAGATGAAGGTACAGAGAGAAGGATAGAATCCGTAGGAGGGTAGTTTAGAAATTAAAGATTTGTGCCAGACTCTATCGAAGGCTTTCGATATGTCAAGGCCGACAGCAAAGGTTTCACCGAAGTCCCTAAAAGAGGATGACCAAGATTCAGTTAGGAAAGTAAGAAGATCACCAGTAGATCTGCCTTTACGGAAACCATACTGGCAATCAGAGAGAAGGTTGTGAGCTGATAGATGCCTCATTATCTTCCTATTAAGGATAGACTCAAAGGCTTTAGAAAGGCAGGAAATCAAAGCTATAGGGCGGTAGTTAGAAGGATTGGAGTGGTCACCTTTTTAGGGACAGGTTGAATGTGAGCAAACTTCCAGCAAGAAGGATAAATAGAAGTAGAGAGACACAGATGAAAGAGTTTGACCAGGCAGTGAGCGAGTTCGGAAGCACAGTTTTGAGAACAACAGGAGGGACTCCATCCGGACCGTAAGCCTTCCGAGAATCAAGGCCAGAGAGGGCCAGGAAAACGTCTTTATAAAGAATTTTAATTTTAGGGATGAAGTAGTCAGAGGGTGGAGGAGTAGGAGGAATATGCCCAGAATCATCCAAAGTTGAGTTGGTAGCAAAGGTTTGAGCGAAGAGTTCAGCTTTAGAAAAAGAAGAGACAGCTGTAGAGCCATCTGGATGAAGTAAAGGAGGGAAAGACGAAGAAGTAAAGTTGTTAGAGATATTATTGGCTAGATGCCAGAAATCTCGAGAGGAGTTAGAATTGGAAAGACTGTGCTTCCATTTGGTAACTATTATTATTGTTATTGTCATTGTTGTTTCTAGTATTATTATTATCACTATTAGTAGTAGTAGTAGCAATTTTTGTCATTATCTTTATTATTATTATTATTATTATTATCATCATTACTACTACTTCTACTACTACTACTACTACTACTACTACTACTACTACTACTACTACTACTATTACAAAAGTCATTGCCATTTTCAACAATAAGAATAATGATGACTGAGAGGAGATAATGACGATGATGATGATGATGATGATGTTGACGGTGATATTGGTGATAATGACGATGACAACGACGATGAGGATGATGATTATGATGGTGATAACGATGAAGGGGAGGAGGAGGCGGAGAAGGGGGAAGAGGAAGAGAAAAAAAAAAAAAAAAAGTAAAAGAAGAATAAGACAAAACCAGGGAGTATAAACAGAGTAGGAGGAGGAGGAGAGAGGCAGGAGGAAAAAGAGGAAAGAATAATAAAGAAGTCGAACATGAGGAAGAGGAGAAGAAGGAGGAGGTCAAGCTAACAGAAAACGACGTGCACTAGTGTGGCTGGAAAATAGGAGTCGAAGGAGTGGAGGAAGGTGGAAGCGTTCCCAGGGGCACATCGACATTTCCCTGGGAGGAGGAGGAGGAGGAGGAGGAGCTGCGTCGGTCAGTAACTTGAGCAACCCGTTAGCTGGCAGTCATGCTTGTCGCCTCCTCCCCACCCGTGCTCGTCCTCCTCCAGCTCACCCTCGTCCTTCGTCCTGGATGATCGTGACGCCACTCCTCCCCCGCTACAATCACGCACCCCCGCAAAGACCTGCAGGAGCGAGTGAGTCACGAAATCCTGACATTTCGGACACTAAATCCAGCGTCGGAACTGTCAGCACTGGCGGATTCGGACACCAGGGTTCCCTGCTCCGGTGGGACTCCCGCACGAGGGGTGAGGGGCGCTCCAGGGACGCCCACGGGCACCTTCCTAGCCAGACCGCAGAGTTGGCATACCTGAGAACTGCCTGCCGTCTTGAGATGAGATAGCGTGCCGCAGGGTAGGAATGCAGGCGGTTGTGCCATGGAGGAAGGGTACCAAGGCGGGGACGTGCAGGGACAGGTGAGGGCATGGCAGTAAGACAGGTATGGGTGGAGAGGCTAAAAGGAAACAAGGGCGGGGGGAGAAAAGGGACTATGTTGGGATATTGCAAGCGAAGGTGGGTGGAGTCGCTGCGGGAGGAGGATGGGCGGCTGAAAACAATAGTGGGGTGGGGAGTGGGGAGTGGGGTGGAGGAAGTGCTTGTACAGGTACAGCCATCAGGACAGGTGTGCATGGAGGGACGTCTCGCAAAGTGTGGAGTGACAGGTGTGTGATGTTGAATGAGATGCCGACGAATGTGTGGAGAAGGACGATGAGGAAGGAAAGGTGAAGGTAAAGGCAGATGAGGGATAGCAGGTGAGGTTGAGAGAGAGAGAGAGAGAGAGGCTGATTAACAAGGAGAAAAGTATGTATATAAATAGTCCAAAGTACGACATAATGATTATAGGTAACCGTGAACACCTAGACAAGACATTTATCTCCCGTAGGAGGAGCCGCGGTCAGGAAAACGGTGACCAGGGTGATGGGAAATGCGTGGGTGTGTTGGGGGTGTGGGACTGTCTAGGTGGCTGGCTGACTGTGGTGTACAGTGGAGGCGGGGATGACGAAGAGTGAGTGTGTGTGTGTGTGTGTGTGTGTGTGTGTGTGTGTGTGTGTGTGTGTGTGTGTGTGTGTGTGTGTGTGTGTGTGTGTGTGTGTGTGTGTGTAACAAGTAAGGAGAGGGTGATATTAGGGTTACGTCTAAGGCGGGGCATCACGGCCGTTCCTGTGCGGGCGTCTTACAGGAATGAAGGACATGGGGCCTAATACCCGACTTCCTCTCCCGTTATATGACTTTTAACAACCCTTACCCCAAAATTCCTGCTCACCTTCCTTTCCTTTCCCTCCCACCATTCACATACATTGTCAGACCATAAAGGGAGTCTCAAATTAACTTTTATTGTGGTTTATACCGTCAAGTTCCACTCTTGCCCGCCACCCACTGCAGTGCTGCCCGGGGTGGCGAGGTTCTACAAAGAAGCCTTCATTGTGTTTGGAGGTCTATATAACTAGACGGCTTCTGTACACCTGCCCTCCTCCATTGCAGCAGGAAGGCTCTAAGTGACCTGTGGCGCGGCTGAGCACGCCCCACCTGCCGTGGTGTGGGTGACTCCCGCAGCCCACAGCTGCGGCGGCCGTATGCCACACAGGATGTCCTCAATAACGTTTAAAAAAGGATAACGGTACGAGATGAAGCAGCAGCAGCAAGCAGGTGGGAAGGCGAGGTGAGGTCCGCAGGTAATTTTCCTCTGCCGTTTCCGCGTTTGAAAGTCCGCGGCGCCGCGGCACTACTGACGGGAATTCTTTTTCTCTCAAAAATTAGCTTGGTTTACCGAGGCGCGCCTGACCCTTACCAGCAGTCATGAAGTGCCCAGCGTGACGCCACCGCACAACATGGCGCCACAGGCTGATGAAGGCCCACCGTGGGCCTCTGACTTTCCGGGACCGGAAGTACGGGTGGGAGGGTAAGACTCGCCTACCGGTATTCCAGGGCAATTATGGCGAGGATTTTGATGCGCCTCGTTCGTAGGTTGTTGACACACGTCTTCTGTAGCGGGGAAGGCGGCTCCTCCTCCTCCTACACCTCCTTCCGGCGCCCCTCTCCTTCCTTCCTCTCTGCCAGTGTCCCTGCCTTTTGTCCTCGCCGCTCTGATACGCCTCTCTAAGTTTGGAACAGTTACCTTTCTCCCTCCCTTCCTTCGCGAGTAACCACACCAATCCCGCACAGCCGCTGACCCGCTCATCAAGTCCTCCTCCGTCGCTTCTCACTTCGCCGGCAGTAGTTTGGTTCTACTAATACTCTGGTCACGGTCAATGAATCTTCGTCTTTGTTCCTCGCCCTCAGCTTCTCGCTACCATGACTCTTCCCCCTACTCCTCAATTTTCTTTTCCTTCTCCTTCTCCGCCTCCTACCCTTACCATCCTCATAGGCCGCAGAATCACTCGGTAAAATTAGAAATATCAATATTGCATGTATCTTTTAAAGCCGCCCCTTTTACTACCGGTAGGTGGTGCGGGCACACCACCACAGTGACCCGTCGGGCATTTCGCTGAGGCGCCTTGCACAACAGCCGCGGGTCATTTCGTGTCGAGGCACCGCAAAATTGTAAACACCACAATGTGACCTCAGAAGCAGGAAAGAATTTCATATTCATCATTGTGTAACTTCCAACTCTTTTTCTCATTTTTTTCCAGACGAGGCTGCAGGTGGAGTGGACAGCACAATGGGCGGGCGGGCTGGAAACAGCGCTTCTCGTCTCAGTGGCACACCTGATGCAACCCTCACAATTTTTCGAGAGTTGGAGATCGTCCAAGTAGAGCAACCGAAGAAATCGTGTATTGGAGGCAGGCTGGCGACGCACAAAGAGACGATGAGGGAGTGCAGAGGGCAGGTGGAGGACGAATGGAGGGCGAACACCCTCCCCCCACCCCCCCGGCTGCCTCGCTCTTCCCTGGGAGTGCAAAGACACCAGAGCGATGTAACGGTGACGGAGGGGCCGACGCGGACACCCTGACGACCACCACTACTGAGCCTGCTGCCGCCATAGATAATGGCCGTGCTGTACAGGGAAGCCACTCCTGATGGACACCAGAGAGTAGCGGCAGAAAAGAGGAGGGCCATGGTGCTTGTCTTCAGCCTGGCGACTCTTTGGTGCGTGAAAAGAGTTGACGTGCCGTTGTTGTGGTGCTGATGGAAGTGGAGTGGCAGGAGGGGAGTGATGAAGGTTCTGCTAATGAGTGGTAAAATTGGGGGTGGTGTGGTTTGAAGAGAGACTAAGTAAATAATAAGGGTTGGGGGGAGGAGCGGCGGACACGGCACCATAGCCACAGTGACCACAACGCTGAAACCGTGCCACTTCTCATAACAACAACAATCACCACACACACACACACACACACACACACACACACACCACATTCTTCCCCCGGCCTCCCCATGTTATTACCTCCCACTCATACTTTTCCTCCACGTGTATGCACTCTATCTCCTTCCTCTCACCTCCACTGGCCTCATTCCTGCGCTGCGTCACGCCCTCACCACGTCACACCGTCACCGCTACTAAGCCTCGTGGCAACAACAAACAGCGCAAAAAGAGAGAATACATAGGGAAACGCAAGCAAGCGCTGAGAGAAATTAAACCATGAGAAGAAAAACAAGAAAACCCACGAATATCAAGAGTGCAGAACCACCAAGATTGCAACATTAAGGAAGAAGAGACGAACCGGGATGGTGGTGTGGGCAGGATGTTTAAGCAGAGGCGCCGTGGCATCCCTGCTGCCTACCAAGAGCAAATTACTGTCAAGGGTGGCCAGGACAGGAGAAACGGCTGGGAAAACAAATGACGGTGCCAGCAGAATAACGCCAAGAGGAAGGAAAAGAAGGGGATGAAACATACCAGAGAGAGAGAGAGAGAGAGAGAGAGAGAGAGAATTAAAATATTATGTAAGGAGTAGAAAGCGCAAGAGGAGGAGGAGGAGGAGGAGGAGGAAAGGGAGTGAAGGCGAAAGGTGTTGTGGAGTGTCGTGGAAAGAGGAAGGGAAAGCGTGCTTGTCTATTACGTGTTACCCATTACAGGCAGGATGACGCTTTCCATGAGGTCGGGGGGGAGGGAAAGAGGGAAAGGGGTAGTGCAGGTCAACCAGGTAAGTGAAGAAGAGGATTGCCTTCTGAAAGTTTGTTATTGAAGGTGTAACAGGTGGTAGTCGTGGTGGTGGTGGTTGAGGTGGAGTTGCAGGTGGAGAGAGCGACACGTATTGGTGGGGAGAGAGAGAGAGAGAGAGAGAGAGAGAGAGAGAGAGAGAGAGGAGAGGGAGAGGGTAGTGGGGGTTATGCGTGAGGGTTGTTGTTGTGGAGAGGTGGAATAGGGAGAAGAGTGGAGGGGAAGATGAGGAAGTTGGGCGGGGGTGTGGCAGTGACCTAGAGTGTGTGTGTGTGTGTGTGTGTGTGTGTGTGTGTGTGTGTGTGTGGTGGTGTTGATAGTGAGAGATGAAACATGTGGTTTGACTCATCATGTGTGTGTGTGTGTGTGTGTGTGTGTGTGTGTGTGTGTGTGTGTGTGTGTGTGTGTGTGTGTGTGTGTGTGTGTGTGTGGTGTGTGTGTGTGTGTGTTCCCACACCTGCTTTAGCAGCTGTATTATTATTAATAGAAATTCGTAGAAATGGGGAAAACGAAAGTGTACGAATATAGCTTAGTCTTGATCAAATACTTCATGTACGTCTGGTTTCTTTCTCCTCATTTCTTCTTTCCCTTCTCGCATTAGACCTGCTGCCTTCATGTCTCTCGCGGAAGTCTGTGACACAAAACTTTCATTGATTCCCATGAAGTAAGTCAATCAGTGAGCCACGCTGAAGGAGGAAGCCGCGCCGCTCTACTTGAGGAGCTGTGCCGTCACCACGAAGGGCGGGAGTCGGGGCCGAGCGAGCAGCAGGTGAATAGGGCAGTGGAGGCGAGACTCGGCCGCTGGGGCGAGGTAAAAGTGGATGAACCAGGAATCACTTTCGTCGCCGCCACGCTTAGCCGCGTCAGTCGGCACTAGCATACTTGTTGGCACTTTCCTACGAGGCACTTTCATTGACGACCGACACCACGCCACCGCCGGCTGAGAAAGTGGATGACACGGAGAAGCCGCCGCCCGCCCGCCCACATGTTATACACACACGCACTTAATCACTTACTTACTTACTCACTTACTTACTTACTCACTTACTCATTAACTCACTGCCTACTCACTCTTTCACACACACAAACACAAACACAAACACACACACACACACACACACACACACACACACACACACACACACACACACACACACATTTGAGTTAAAAATAACAAAAATACCTATTGACAATACATAATAAGAACCCAGGAATGAATATAAACATTTTTACTGCTCTTCCTCATCAAGATATTTGTGGAGCGGACGTAGTTTGGCTGACAAGGTGTAACTGTTAGAGGGTTAATCTGATAACTGGAAGGACGATCCACGCCGCTCCCTGAGTTACGTCATGAGTCCTGACAAGCTGCCCCTGCTGAGTCTTGCATTACCACTCTGCCCCTGGGATTTTCTGTTGCAGGGGCGCGGCAAGCTGCGTGGCATATTACGTGTGCGGCGAACCGTCTCCGTCAGAAAGTGTCTGGCAACTTTCCGAGCCCATCCAAATGTATTTCGGGGTCACTGTACTAGGAGGCAAAGACACCTGCGGCGCCGGTAAAGCCGTCCCTCCGTCCCCCCGCACAAGGGCCACCCGCCGCCGCAGCGCCACAATAAATTGGTCAGGGGTGTACGGTTCTTGTCTTATTTTTACGTCAGCTTTTTTCTTCTCCTTCTCCTGAAGAGCGCATGAACTCTACAGCCGGGTCGTTCACACTCCCACCCTATCGCTTCCTTGTCGGGCGGTAAGGGTGAGCCGTGCACCAGTTACCACTGTCGAGCCGCCCTTAGCGTGGCCATATTGTGAACGTGCACAAGACGTACAGACCAAGTTCAGCAAGACAGCAGCCGTGGTGATGAGCCTTACCGACGCTGCCTCTTAGGTTGCCATTCTTACTTTTACTTTTTTTTATAATTCATAAAGAGGCACCTTGACCTGCGAGCCAAGGACAGCCGTAACACAAGCTTGTCCATGTTTGTGTTGCTGCCTGACGAGCCACCGCCGTGCCGTCCCGCACCGCCAGCTGCTAACACCGACATTCCGGATTCCCGACAGAGTTAACGACCACACGCACAAACAAAAAATAGTTATCATAATTATTACGGAAGCAAAATGTGAGTCCCTTCATAAACCGAGAATGTATGAGGCCAAATACCAAACCCTCATGACTGCAGCAGGTCGCGCCTTGCCTTGTCTTGCCTGCCAGGGCCTGCCCCGCGGCCGCCAGGCACAGAGGCGACCTCCAGCTGCTGCACGTCACCGTTTGACCTTCATTAACGTGGCAGGTGAGGCCATTTACCTTCATATTACTGATAACACCTTATCCCCTCTCCTCTCCCCACCTAAGCCTGCCCTTCGCTTCACCTTCATTTGATTGTGAACGGAGATAATTCGAAACATTCACGCGGTTAATTCTCCGTCATGATCAAACTCCCGAGTTCAAATGTCGCAACCAGAAGTAAAGATTGCGGAAGCGCGAAGACCTATCAGTGTACGAAACCCCGCCATCGCCCTCCTTCCTTTCATTTTGCTTAATTTCCTCTCTCTCTCTCTCTCTCTCTCTCTCTCTCTCTCTCTCTCTCTCTCTCTCTCTCTCTCTCTTTCAACAGATACTCTCGTTATAAAACAGCTCATATCTGTTTTCATGTAATCTTACGTAATCGTGTTATCTCTCTCTCTCTCTCTCTCTCTCTCTCTCTCTCTCTCTCTCTCTCTCTCTCTCTCTCTCTCTCTCTCTCTCTCTCTCTCTCTCTCTCTCTCTCTCTCTCTCTCTCTCTCTTCCTCCTCTTCCTCCTCCTGCAGCTGCCCAGTGCCACGATGTGTATCTAGCGGTCCAGTCTGTCTTCACCATGATCCGTTGCGCCTCATGGGACCCACGCCTGACCTCAGCGGCGGCAGATTGGGTCAGGGCGCGCCGATCCCTTGTGTACGTACCCCGCCGCGACCCTGACTCACAGCCCCCGATCAGTTGTGAGTCGCCCCGCCGCCGCCTTGGCCTCATCCACAAGGAGACTAGCCATCGCCTTGCCGCCGCCCCTGCCGAAGGGCACAGAGTGAACCTTAACATAGATTGTTGTAGGAGCAAAACCACGAGGAGACGCCCCAGGACACCCCGCCGCGCTGCCTTCCTCTGTAGTACTATGCAGACCGTGTTCGCTAATTATGCAAGGGACGTATATGGAGGAGAGAGAGAGAGAGAGAGAGAGAGAGAGAGAGAATGTATGTGTGTGTGTGTGTGTGTTTCACTGTTTGATCTGCTGCAGTCTCTGACGAGACAGCCAGACGTTACCCTACGGAACGAGCTCAGAGCTCATTATTTCCGATCTTCGGATAGGCCTGAGACCAGGCACACACCACACACCGGGACAACAAGGTCACAACTCCTCGATTTACATCCCGTACCTACTCACTGCTAGGTAAACAGGGGCTACACGTGAAAGAGACACACCCAAATATCTCCACCCGGCCGGGGAATCGAACCCCGGTCATCTGGCTTGTGAAGCCAGTGCTCTAACCACTGAGCTACCGGGTGTGTGTGTGTGTGTGTGTGTGTGTGTGTGTGTGTGTGTGTGTGTGTGTGTGTTCACGATAACGAAATCAGGGTTCAAGAGGGTTGCTTTGCGTCATCATAGAAACCGATGGTATATTAACACTTGGTGGAAACCTTTATGCACTACTCTCCTCCTCCTCCTCCTCTCTTTCGTCATCATCGTCATCACCAGCACCCTACACTTAACATCAAACGCTCTCACTCACTCTCTCACTCTCACTCCCCTTCAGGATTTCCTAGAAGTTTTCTTGAACTATACTAAATATATATACGTAAACTCTCTCTCTCTCTCTCTCTCTCTCTCTCTCTCTCTCTCTCTCTCTCTCTCTCTCTCTCTCTCTCAATCCAACACGCACTACCATCTCTAATGAACTTTCTGAACCTGCCAAACCCCCACTCATGCCTCCAAAGTACCGGCGCGGGACGAGCAGTGGTGATCAGACACACAGCGGCAGGGGAGCAGGCGGCGAGGCTGAGGCTGAGGAGGAGGAGGAAGCAGGGATGAGCCGCGGAAAAAAAAAAAGTCTGGCAGTGGTGGTGGCGGTGGTCACTGCTCTGGTCTAGTGTTGAGTCACTGTTTATTTGTAACTGTTACCCCCGTAGTCCCTGTTTGCTCTACACTGGTGCATGCTGGACGGGAGGAGGAAAAGAAGGGATGGAGGGGATGGGGTGCAAGGAGGAAGGAAGGGTAATGTTGGTAGTGGTGGTGGTGGCGGTGATAGAGGAGGGCGAGTGATGGTGTAGTTGTGAAGATAGTCAACAAAATTAAAAAGTCGATGAAAGGCAATTGACTCTTTACTTTCAATTCGGTTTAATTTTGTGATATGCCACGTCAGCTCAGCGCAGCTCTGAGCGTGTGAAGGGGGGGGGATACGGCAGACGAAGAGGAGGAGGACCGGGGAAGATGGGGGAGGAAGGGGGGAGATAGTGATGATGATGGCTGTGATGGAGAAAGGAAGGGAAAATGAAAGGAATGCGTTGGGAGGGAGACTGAAAGGAATGGAAAGTGGTAGGAAGAATGAAAATAAAGAAGAGTGGGAGGTAACATGAAAGAAACACTTAAAGAGACAGAGAGAGAGAGAGAGAGAGAGAGAGAGAGAGAGAGAGAGAGAGAGAGAGAGTCGTCCCACACAGCAGCATCACTCGGGAGTCATGGTGACGCCAAACAGACTGCTCAGCTGTCCTTGGCGCCAGTTGTAGCGGTCAGTGGCCTTGGCACCGAATTCCCCCGCCACCAAGGACAACCCGCTGGCAGCTGACACACACGTATCCCAGTTTACTGTCCTCCACCGTCACCAAGGAGCAAAATATTTTCGGTGGGAGGCTCTCACGTCGCCGCAAGGCAAGGTAAGGCAATGTAAGGCGAGGCAAGGCTAGCGTCCCAAGGCAAGGCGGTGAGGGTCAAACATATGAACATCTGGTGACGCGTTGAGGCCGCTGAGGAAACCTGGCTGTATTTGCGGCGGTGAGGGAAGGGCGGGTGTGGGCGTGGGTGTGGGCGGTGCCAGGTGAGGGAGGATGCCAGTGCCGCGCCGTCACGTCCCGACTACAAGAGATATCAGTCTTGCCTAGCTCAGCTTTTATTGTAATATTTAAAAGAAATTATCCAGCAATTATATCAGACAGCACGAGGAGGTGGGTGTTGGGTGAGTGGGGGCAGTGCAATCAGGAAGCAGCAGTGGGGTGACGAGAGGTTATATATAATTCCGCGTGTTTTTCTTTTTCAATGTTGTAGTGAATGGAGCAGTGCGATCATTCATTGATATGTGAGAACTGGACCGTTTTGCTTGAGAGAGAGAGAGAGAGAGAGAGAGAGAGAGAGAGAGAGAGAGAGAGAAAGAGAAAGAGAAAATAAAAGAGAAAAGGAAGGAGATGAGATAGACAAAAAAAAAATCACCCTGTACTATTCTGGCGCGTCAGGAGTGCCAAGAGGCCTCTGCCAGGACAAGCGACCTACGAAGGCCATCCGCCTGACCTCTAACGCGATGGTCAGCGAAGCACCAAGCAAGTCCTCGCGTCACGCCACCCGCTCGACAGCCAGCAGCCTCGTCCACCACCCAGCATTCACTCGGTCTCACGAAAGCGTCTCATCCTACTTCTGTATCGCAGGGACGCCGCACGACCCCGAACACACCGAAATACTTACCCTCGCCCTCCTCCTTGCTCTGGTTCTGGTGCTCGCCCTTCCCCTGGTGTGGTCTGGTTGAGGAGGCAATGACCTGGCTACATGGGGAGGGCAGGGTTGAAGGAGAGTCAGCGGCAGCAACCAACACGTTACCAAACACTTTCTGGGAAGAAGCAGGCACCGAGCGGTCATCGAGACGGAAGGTTGAGTTTCCCCTGTGATATCATACTCTTAAGTGCCTCCGAAGGGTGTTGGAAGGGCAGCAGGAAAGCCAAATGGTTGCCCGTGAAGGAGTGATGCGGCGGTCTTTCCCTCCCACTCGAGCTACCCAACCTCTGTCCTCCAGCTTGGTCAAGCAAGGCGGCGATCCTCTCCTCGTTAAGTCAACCGATGAAAACCAGACACGAGGAAAAAAAAGGTAAAAATTCTGACAACCCTTTTGGTGGTGACTAATGCACAAACAAGCGATCTGGACACGGGCACCACTCTTTGAAGTTCGTGAGGCACTGAGGAGCGCAAATCATCGAAGACAGAGTGGGAGGAAGGGAAGGGATGGGAAGGACTAAGACAGGAGGAAGGGGATAAGGGGCAGGGGGCAGGGACCTCTTGATTACACACAACAAGAAAAAAAATCTTCCGAGCAATGTACGTTGAGCTTCTGGGAAAGGTCAAAAATTGCTGGTCCTTCCTGGCGGCAGATGACCACCACCCCGTGACCATGTGCTCCTCCCCAACCCCCGATCCCCAACTGCCTTCCCCAACCCACGTATCCCCCCCTCTCCTAGTGCATTCCCCTCCCTCCATTTCCCAACCTTACGTCTGGAGGGAAAGGAGTGAGACAGAGGAAGTGCATGGTGGTCTCCTGGCTGTTGTCCCTCACTTAACCTCCTTGAACCCTTCGCAGGAGCCTAGGCCCTGTTGGTTCCTTCGTCTGGGCCGCTCCCTCCGACACACTCAATTGATCAAGACCCATGAGCAAGGTTTCCCGTGAACTTCCTCCATCCCCCCTTTCCCCCTATCACTACACAAACATATGTATTGGTCTTCTCTCTCCAACACACAACCCCCAACTATGTCCCGTCAGCGTGACTAACTTCCAGACCCCTTCCTAGCTACCCCAATCACTTCCCCCATGCACTGACCCCTCACCCCACGCCCTGACTCACGCCCTCACTCCCCCCCGGCCGTCACGCAGGTCCCAAGCGGCAGGTTCATCCGGGTGGCAACGAACGCGTGCACCATTGCCATGACACAGGTACGAACACAGGTGTACAGGTGTGTGTGGGTCGTGTGAGAAAGCGCCTCCAATAAACAATTCACCTGCCTGGCTCTCTCTCTCTCTCTCTCTCTCTCTCTCTCTCTCTCTCTCTCTCTCTCTCTCTCTCTCTAGGAATGTCAAAAAATTACGCATTTCGTCATTCTGTTTGCCCTTTTTTCCTACTTGGAAGACAGAAAGAAAGAAAGAGAGAGAGAGAGAGAGAGAGAGAGAGAGAGAGAGAGAGAGAGAGAGAGAGAGAGAGAGAGAGGCATATTAGTCATAGCATCCTCAAAGTTTACTTCCTGTGAACCATAAATTTGACGCTTAGCTGTTGTGAATCAATTGTCCAGGTGTGGCAGTGTTTCCTCCTCCTCCTCCTCCTCCTCCTCCTCCTCCTCCTCCTCCTCCTCCTCTTCGCCTCTAGCACCGCCTATAAATAATGTAGCTTTGAATAACTGAGTAGAAGAGACGCTACACATTAATTCATTAGCACAACGAGGAAGAGAGAGAGAGAGAGAGAGAGAGAGAGAGAGAGAGAGAGCGCTCCTCCCTTGATACTGCCGCGTTATTCTTCTCCTCCTTCTTTCTTTCCCTCCACAATCCTCCTCTTTCTCCTCATCCTCCTCATCCTCCTCTTCTTCTTCCTCCTCCTCCTCCTCCTATTCCTTCTCCTTCTCTTCCTCTTTCTCCTCCTCCTCCTACTCCTCCTTTTCTCGAAGGCAGAGGTCACGCAACACCACCAGGAGGTATTTGCGAACACACACACACACACACACACACACGAGCAGTCATACTTCAATGTGACATTTGTGACGTAAAAATCACCCACACACAAAAAAAGAGAAAAGAGAAAAGGAGACTCACTCAAGCACTCACTCACTTTTACTTTCTCCTTTTTTTATAAGTAAACTCATTCTTGACTTAGATAATTGCCATTCATTTTACGTTCGCTTTCTCTTTTGTATTTCTATCCACCCCATAATATTTAACCGCCTCGTCATGGTGCTCTCTCGTAGACTTTTTATAATACACTACAACATACCTTGCCTCAGTTTTCTCTTTTACGTATGATTGTATCACCGCGTGCGTGCTATAATGATATGTATCTTTGCCATTTCTTGCGTGTTTCCCCTCAGTCTGATATATTTCTCTCCCCTCCCTTTCTTTCCTCCCTCCTCGCATCCCATAACCCTAGAGTTTATGGTAAAACACCAAATAATGTTGAGAATTTGAATTTCAGATTTTCCTTCCAACTTCTGTTCCCCGTCTGTTTCTTTCTCAAAACAAGGAGATGCGGAGGAATAATGTGTCTGTACGCAAAGTGGGAAGGGGAGGGAGAGAGAGAGAGAGAGAGAGAGAGAGAGAGAGAGAGAGAGAGAGAGAGATGACACATTCCTCATTGTATCCAGGGAAACTATTACTATCTGAAGAAAGAATAAAGTTGGCAAGGAGTGAGGACGCGAGCCAGCCAGGTGTGCCGAGGGGGGTGGGGATGCGGCAGGTGGCAGAGAATGGTGGTGGTGGTGGTGGTGGTGGTGGTGCGGGGCGGGGCAATGTGCTAGGGCGCCTCGCCGGGCTCAGGGTCACGGAGCTCAACGTAGGCTGCCTTGCCTTCGTGGCCCTGGGAGTACTCCATCAATAAATAACGCGACCTCGAGTGTACTGTTGAAGGTCAACCTCGATTCAAGGTGGAGTAAGGCGCGTCTTTGGCAGCCGAGCCGAGGCCCCCGAGGGGGAGCTAAGAGAGGGCCTTGGGTACACTTATTTGTAGAAAAGGGGAGCGTCTAGGCCTAAAAGTAGGCTTAGCTTGTTCCCCTCTGCTTGTTATTGATCCGAGGGGGACAGCCAGAAGCAAGCGGCTCCGAGACATGACAAACACCGCGGCACGACAGGCGCATATGTAGGCCTACTGGCGGCACGAATAGGCTGTCGAGAAGAAAACCTGGGTAGCATAAAGAAAGGCCGACAGCTCCTCACCCTCCCTTGTGTGTGTGTGTGTGTGTGTGTGAAGAGGTAGGGGAGCGAGCCCCCTTCCCCCTCACCACTCAAGGTCTGGGTCGGCGCAGGGTCATGACCCTCGGCAATGACTGGGGGTGGTTGGGACTCCTGGCGGCCGGGTCACCTTGGCAGGATTCCTTCCCTTAATAGTCCACGAAATGCGGGTGACCACTGACGAGTGAGTGATACCTGCTAGCCGGCTGAGGCTATCCTAGCCAAGTCAGGCTAAGGAACGGCTAGGAGGTCCTGCAACCGTCCACCCCCTGCCTGTCCCGTCGCAATAACCCCCTCTCTCCCTCCCTCATTCTCTCCCTCCTGCCAACTCTCCCCTCCCTCGAGGTTGCCTCCAGCTACTCTCCCTCAGGCTCCTCATTTATTCATCACGGCCAAACACTCGCTTCACAATAATTCCCGGAACACGCCGCGGAGAGGATGAGTGTCCACCGATAGAGGGGCGTACGTTGGTCTTCCGCTGCGTATTCTAGAGGTAATACAGGTACAAGGCCGCGCATAGAACAAAGCAGGGCGGTCATGACCCCTACCAGTGCTGCGTCGGGACACACGAATGTCCGGACGGCTTGCGAGTTAATAATCCTTCTGCGACCTCAACTCAATACGTGATGAGCGAGAGGGAGAGTGTGTTTACATGACTCACGGCGATGAGTCTTGACCTCGCCAGAAGGGGCGCGACGACCCTCCTTTGTCCGGGCGGAGGGTCAGGTGGAGGGTGACCCAAGGGCGCCGCAGGGAGACAAAAGGACCACCACAACACTTCCTGCCGTTAAGGGGAGGCCGCCGAGGGTTGAGCACCTTTGAGCACCTTGGTGGCGTGTGAAGGATGCAGGACGCCCACACCTCGCCCGGGACAGGTGGAAGAGGCGGGTGGAGCAGAGCGGGTGGAGGGAGGATAGCAAGAATGAGCCAGAGCAAGGCGAGGATTTCAGGGTATTGATATAAGCAAAGTGACCTCCTAGAGTGTTTCGGTGACCTCTTTCAGGTGCGACAACAAGAGTAACATAACCTCGTGTTGTCATGGCCGTTTGTCCGCACTTACGTAAAGGTTCTCCTCCCAAGCTCACTGATTCCTCCTTCCCTTCGTCTCTTCTCACCCTCCTTCTCCTCCTCATTCTCCTTATCTTGCTTCTCCCACTCCTCCTTCTCGTCCTCTTCCTATTCCTTTTGCATATTTTTTTCCTCCTCCTCCTCCTCCTCCTCTTGTATATCCTTTTTCTCTCTCTTCTTTCTTTCTCTAAATCATCTCAGGAAGCCACATCCATTCTCTCTCTCTCTCTCTCTCTCTCTCTCTCTCTCTCTCTCTCTCTCTCTCTCTCTCTCTCTCTCTCTCTCTCTCTCTCTCTCTCTCTCTCTCTCTCTCTCTCTCTCTCTCTCTCTCCTCACCTCCAATTTATCCGACCCCTCTCCTCCTCACCTTCATTTATCTTGTTGTCTCCTATTCCTCCACATCTCTCTCTCTCTCTCTCTCTCTCTCTCTTTTTCTAATTTTTATTTCTCTCTTCTCTCCTTTCTTTAGCTTCTCTTCCATTCCTCCTTCTCTCCTTCTCCTTCTTCTTCTTCTTCTTCTCCTCCTCCTCATCCTCCTCCTCCTCCTCCTCCTCCTCCTCCTCCTCCTCCTCCTCCTCCTCCTCCATCCTCCTCTTCCTCCTCGCCCACTCTTCTCCACACCTTCTGTCAGCCATCAAGGTTAAGCTACGCCCGAGGTACAGCCAGCTAGCATACTGCCCTCGGTCTTAGCGAGGATGCAGCTTGAGTCTTGAGTCTGTTTTAGGAAGGTCACCTCCAGATGGCGTCTCGTGAGGTCCCGAAACGCACCAGCTACACTACAATGCGTCCAAAAAACACATCATCTGGGACCAGTTTGTTCTTCCTGCCTGCGGTGCTCCGGGGAGGTGGCGCAAAAGGTGCGGTCAGGTGAGGACTTTGGCATCGCCTTTTCCAGCATCCTACTTGTCCTGGGTCACTCTTGCGAAATGCGACTCTAGAGGTCACCCGGAGTACAATGTCGCTGCCGCTACCCCCACGCTGCAACGAGGCCCTGATTTTGCGGCTGCTGCTGCTGCTGTTGCTGCTGTCACCGACGCTCCTGTCTCTCAAGCCCCACAGGTTATACTTCACTCTCTGAAGAGCGTCCACTATTTAGAAATACTTATCTCGATAGCCATCAAGATGCATTCTTCTTTAAGGAAAATTAAGCAGCGTCAGGTAAACATTAACTCACAAAAGCGAAGATTAAAACCAAAACCTGTTGTCTCCAAACACCGTCCCTCCAGGAGGTAAGTAGCGCTGAAGTGGTCCCGGCGGGACATCACCAGCGCCATCTCTTGAACGGCTCCTCAACCAATCCTCCAGGTCACTGAACCAAACCAGCGTTCGTGTTGCTGGACTTTGTCTTCAACGCATGGCAAGCCTCGTGTAAAAGCGAGTGGGAGGCCTCGTTGAAAGAGATAGCGAAGTTATATCACTTCAGTTTCACGACGAAACAACTCGAGTGGCTTTGAGAGGGAAAGGAAAATTGTGGATACACGGCAGCAGGGAGAGGGAGCATCAGAATCAGGGATATTGTAGAAGAGGATTTCTCAACGAAGCAATAATAATCGGACATGTGCATGGCATCGTCAAAGCCTCGTCGGGAGGAGGAGCGCGTCTTTGTGCGGGGAAGCAAGGGAGGAGCCAGTCAGCGGGTCACAAGCTATTTATACTAGACAGGAACCTGCTGTCTGAACAAAAAGAAAAGCCTCGTCCCATGTGCCACTTTGGGACATGTAAGGTCTGCATGGGTAATGGGGCATTGCATAAGCGGGCAAGTCCCTCTGGGGCAGTGGCGTGCAAGGGGAGGGTACGGGGCTCCTGGTGGACGCCCCTATGCTGGGTGGCGGGTGGCGTCCCTTGGCAGTGTGTTCCGCCGTGCCCTTGAGGATCGGGGTGAGGCGGGGCAGCGTCACACAGGTCCCTGCCCGATCTGGCATACACACACCACTACTGCAGCTGCTAATGAATTTTGGGCCGCTCAAGGACAGACCATCAGGCGAGAAGTGGGAGGTGAGCAGGGCACAAAGTGGTGGCAGTCAGTAGTGGTGGTGGTGTGAACTTATAAAAAAAACAAGTTAAACCAAAAAAAGACTGCATTTCCTTTACTTATCCCTCATTTCACAACCATCCTTTCCCCTTACGAGTACCACCACCACCACAACCATTGCCTCTTTCATCATCACACCGCACACTACTATCCTTTCCCCCACCTCTCTCTCTCTCTCTCTCTCTCTCTCTCTCTCTCTCTCTCTCTCTCTCTCTCTCTCTCTCTCTCTCTCTCTCTCTCTCTCTCTCCAATTTACTATACTTATAACACTCACAGGCTAGAGGAGCAGGTGTCCAATCCCGTCTTTCAAAATATACAAGCTTACATATACACATTTACCACTCTCCCCTCTACCTTCACACTCTCCCCTCACCCCTCACACTCCCCTATAACCTCCACGCCCCATACTAGGATGATCGCATCAGAGTATGATTACATCTTCTTCTGCGGGAGGGAGACACATTTTTACAACCTTTCGCGGTCCACCATTCATCGGGGCGGCTTGGGTTCACGCGGTCCTACCTCCAGCAACTCAACTTTAAAACGTTTGCAACACCCGTTTTCCGTCTCACCTCCACTCATAGGGGATCAGGAGACGGAGGCAGAATGGTGATGGAGGCATGAGGCGCTGTACTCATCGTTACTTTATTTTTTCAAAAAGGATGACGTAGAGAAACGAAACAGTGAGGATAAAAGCAAGGCGTTTGATAAGCCTGGGAGATTAGAGCAGTCAGTGGTGAAAACGTGGCATTTCTCACTTTCGCTTACGTTTTCTATGGCGGAGGATCTGGGGGATACTCGTGGGCGGCACGTGAGGGAGAGGAGCACGCGCCCACCCAACTTCCAGAGTATCGATCCCAACCCTGTGGATAACACTTGGGGAGCTTGCTCGGCAGACCTCGCTCTCTCACTCTTTTTTTCTCTTTCTTTTTTACCTCCCTCCCTCTTCCTCTCACTCTCTCTTCCCTCTGGGTGGTGACACGTGACCGCCGCCACTAAAGGCTTCGGAACGTGACTAGAACTGTGGCGCTAATACTTTTACGTGCACACACACACACGCACACACACACACACACACACTTAAAGATTACAATTTAGTCATGCGTTTTCTCAGTCATGCGGAAGAGGAAGGACGGAAGAACGGAAGAATGTGGTACACAGTAGTAGTAGTAGTAGTAGTAGTAGTAGTAGTAGTAGTTGTAGTAGTAGTTGTTGTTGTTGTTGTTGTTGTTGTTGTTGAGGTAGTATTGATGGTATTGAAGATGACAGAAATAGTGGTAGTGGTAATGGAGGTGGTGGTGGTGGTGGTGGTGATGGAAATCGTAATGGTGGTGGCGGTGGTGAAGTCAACACCCAGCCTTGGTACAGGATTATTCGCAACACACACACACACACACACACACACACACACACACACACACACACACACACACCGTCACCTTGACCTCGCAGAAACCTTTGACGTTCAAACAACAAATATTCAAGAAAAATAAAAGAAAAAAATAAAGAAAAAGAGAAAAATTAAAGAAATTAGTCAAAAACGGAAATACAACATGATCATTACACTAAGCCTAATTTATTTTCCACGAAAGGAAGATGAGAGGGAAGCTGCTGATTGGACGTGACGGCAGCCAATCAGAGAGTATATTGACATAAATACATCACAGCTACAGTTTCCGAAGGAGGAGGAGGAGGAGGAGGAGGAGGAGGAGGAGGAAGAGGAAGAGGAAGAGGAAGAGGAGGAGGAGGAGGAGGAGGAGGAGGAGGAGGAGGAGGAGGAGGAGGAGGAGGAGGAGGAGGAGGAGGAAGACGAGGAGGAGGAGAAGAAAGAAGAAGACGAGGAGACGAGGAGGAGCAATTACACGCTCGACATACGACATAGAAAGATCATAAATAATAGGAGTAGGAAATATGGTACAACTGACATCAGAGGCACGGCAACCAATAGCAAGGCAGGGCAGGATGAAGGAAAAACATGACGTCACATATGTGGGCGATCTGACCCTGAAAGTCACGTGTTTTCGAAAGTAACATGGCGGCCTCCTCCTCAACCTCCTCCTCCTCCTCCTCCTCCTCCTCCTCCTCCTCCTCCTCCTCCTCCTATCGATACCGTATTTCCTCCTTCCTTTACCTTATTACTCTCCTTCCTCTTTCTCTTTCTTCCTTCTCACAACCACACTTCCCTCTTCTCTTTGATGTGTCTTTAAAGAGATCGACTTTTGTATGTGTATTGGAAATTGTGCAGCAGCAGCAGCAGCAGTAGTAGTAGTAGTAGTAGTAGTAGTAGTAGTAGTAGTAGTAGTAGTAGTAGTAGTAATAGTAGCTGATTAATCGGGAACTTAAAGTATTATCATCATTGCATGTCACGTACCAAACAGCTCACCTTTAGTGTTTTCGCGCCCGCGCGCGCACGTGTGTGTGTGTGTGTGTGTGTGTGTGTGTGTGTGTGTGTGGAAAAGAAGAAAGTGGAAGGAAATGCATTGGGTTGAATGCACGATGAGAGAGAGAGAGAGAGAGAGAGAGAGAGAGAGAGAGAGAGAGAGAGAGAGAGAGAGAGAGAGAGAGATAATAGTAATGACTTAATACTCTTATTAACTTGTTTGTATGTCACAGAATAGCATTACATTTCAAGTTCTTTCTACCTACTCTCTCTCTCCTCCTTCTCTCCTGCCCCCACCCCCTTTCTCTCTAGGGGTGAGTGAACTGGTAGCACGCAGCAAAACGAGAACAAACAGTATCAAAATCATAAACACAGGCAGGATTCAGCTTTACTTATCGACTTAACACCTGAAAATAGCATTGGAATTGATATGTAGACTAAACACGCTTCATTACAGTGCTATGGCAAGACGAGGTGACAGGGGACTAACATGAATAAAACCACAATCTAATTCCTTTCAACCATTCCATAATTGTAACTCCACTACTGAAACGCTTCCCTACCATGAGTTTTGAGTATACGATAAGACGATTTTATTTACATTATCAACTTTCTGTAGAGGACAGAAGATTAATGGTCACTGTTCTAATTCCCATTTAAGTTTCTGAAGGTATATAGAATTGTCAAATAGTATGCAGAATGAATATGAAAACGCGTCATGGTACAGAAGTGGTTAATAGCATATACACATCAGTTCACCTTATTTTTATGTTTTCATATTTCAGAGTGACGAAAAAACGTTGTTATCGCTCACGTGATCGATCCGTGGAAGGTATGAATGATTTATAACAATGATGCTGTGCGTAGGTATAATAAAATATAGGGAAGTTCCACATTAAATATTTGTCGTTTTCTCTCGCGCAGCACTGTGCCCATTCTCGCGCGCCTGCCATGAATGACTATTAAAGGCTGGGTTGTGAGGGTCAACTGCAGTAAATATGGCTACTGCTTCTCTCCACGTGCCAGAAGTTTCGTTCACTAAACAAACACTGATTATGATGGATTAACGACTCCTCAGATGTTAGAAGTCAGGAATAAAAGCAACTATATATATAAAAAAAAACGCGTGAATTAACTCCACATAAAGTAATTAAAGACTTTTTTTTTTTACATATAAATTAATAGGATTTGTTAAGTTATGATTTTGTACTCACTCCTCCGCGGCCAGACCCTTCAGCAGTGGCAGTGGTGTCGGTGCGAGTCCTTACCTGTGAGGAGGAAGAAAGGCAGAGTTAGCATAAGGTAGAATATCCCATTAATAATACTAATGCTACCATCTCTACTACTACTACTACTACTACTACTACTACTACTACTACTACTACTACTACTACAACAAACCTTCTCTCGCCTGCAGACAAAGTTAACAGTCAAGGAGAGTAGAAAAAGCAAAATAAGGTTAGGTGTAAGTTAAGCTCAAACACACACACACACACACACACACACACACACACACACACACACACACAGAGGCAGGCAGACACACAAAAATATATAAATAAAAGTGCGTAACGCTCTTTGTGGCTGCGTGTGGCTGCTCACAAGGGCCAGATAGTGAAAGTGTGACGTCATGGATACGTCACGCCCCTGAAAGTAGGCCAGGGTTTGTGCGGTCGTTGACTCCGGGTGTAGCCTCGGTACTAGCCCGCCCCGACCCCTTCCCTTGCCTCCCTGTATGATCCCTCCTCCCCTTCCCAATCTCTCCCTTTCCTCCCCTCCTCTGCACGGTCGCTAGCTCTTCCCTACAAACACAAATAGAACCTATAGGTGCATTATGGGGACACTTTGGCGCGCGCGCGCGCGTGTGTATATGTGTGTGTGTGTGTGTGTGTGTGTGTGTGTGTGTGTGTGTGTGTGTGTGTGTGTGTGTGTGTGTGTGTGTGTGTGTGTGTATGGCAAGCAGAGCACACTTGTTTCAATGAGGACGAATTCACAGTCAATATCGACAAGTGTAAATACGGGTTGTCTTAATTCTACAACTCTCCCATCACTGACTGCCTTTCTCTCCCAGCCTTCCCCTCCCCACTCACAATCCCACTCTCCCTCTCTGTCAGGGCGAGGTAGACGGGAAAGGGAGAGAAAGAAAAAGAGTGTCAGTGAAATCGTGGGTTTAGGGCAAAAGGGAGAGGTATGTGTGTGTGTGTGTGTGTGTGTGTGTGTGTGTGTGTGTGTGTGTGTGTGTGTGTGTGTGTGTGTGTGTGTGTGTGGTTTCAGTGCTTGCGTCATGGTGCTGCCGTTTCAAAACTCGCGGGTCCTGCGTCGCCCCCTCCCCATTGCTGCCGAGGGTCGAGGCAGAAAGTGAAAAGGATCTCTGGACGGGGCCGAGGTGATGCTCCACCTGGATGGCGGGTGGTGGGGGATGGTGCTAAAGATGGTAAGCGTGCTGAGTGCAGTAAGTGTTGGGGTGATAGAGGTGGTGCTGAGCACAACGGGTGTCAGGGTGCTGGTATGGTGGGGATCTGGGTTGATGGGGTGAGCGATGGGGAGAAAACAGCTCACAAGCTAGCGACCTACACTGCTAAGCAGAGACACAGTCACTCTGGCCTTGGAGTCTTGCACATATGCACACATTCAGCATATCAAGACTTGTGCACGCAACACAAACACACACACACACACACACACACACACACACACACACACACACACACACACATCGAACAGGAGCATGATTGATGTAAGGGGTTGTGTCTTCATCTGAGAATCCCTCCACAGCTGTGTTGAAAATACATATCATATCTAACACTAAGTGGCACCAAGAGTGCTCTACTTGGGGCGCAATGACCCAGGCAAGCTAACGAGGCCGCCTGACGTAAGGCTGAGAATACCGCCTTAGTACTGCAGAAACACGACCCTAATGACGAGCCCCAACTCATGAGCACTAAGGCTCACCACATCCCTCTCCCCCTCTACCACTCCAGCCCCTCCTTGCCTTCCTGCTTGTGGCCAATTTGCGACATGCAAGCATACAAGGGGTTCTGTGGTAAAATTACTGGGCAACGCTAGGCCCAAATCAACAAGGACACGGCACTCTCAGCCTGCTGCTCTAAATGCTGTGTTTGGGAGGATGGAGCAACTTTCACGAGAGGAAAGAAGACGAGGATGTGAAATTTTCAATACCACTTACACAAATGAGCGTCTTTGTTAATGTATAGGGACACTATTGGGGACAAAAATGGAATAGGTAAATAGGTTTCCTGGGAAATGCTCGCCCTGGAGAACACCCGATGCCAACTCCTACTAGCGGCGACAGAGTTAAATATAGCGGGGTGCAGAGTGGGGCAGCCGTGTTGGGGATGAGGATGAGGGGCGGCCTGAAACACCACCAGGACCTCGGGGCTTCCAGGGGTGGAGAGTGAAAGTGGCGCCATGGCGCTACTGATCTACCATGATCCAGGTGAAGGTTCGTTACTGTTCCAGGTGAGAGGTACTGCCCCTCTCCCTGCATTACAGGCGTCCAACTGTCCTGCCACCCGCCCAGGGCACAAAGACATCTCTTCTCTCTCTCTCTCTCTCTCTCTCTCTCTCTCTCTCTCTCTCTCTCTCTCTCTCTCTCTCGTGAGCTTATCACATGACACACATCATTTAATAACGCCTGCACATCACCTCCCTCACACCTATTCATCCTCAAAGTAATTAATAGTTGCAGCAAAGGCAGCGTCCCCCTCCCCATCCCGTCCCCCTGCCTTCTCCATCAGCTCTCCCTTCCCCTCGTCTCTGTCCGCCTGGCAGCCGGCAGGTCGTTGCCCTCACGAGCAGTAAGTAGGTTAGTAACAGCTGATGCAGTGTTGCCAGACGCTGGTCACGGTTCAAGGCCATACAACGTTAGCTCCCATACAAAACACCAACAAAATGGTGCACAAGGAACGGAAACAAGAAGAGATGAAATGTGATATGCAATATTCATGGTAAACATCCCGCACAGCTCGACACTACAGTAAAAAAAAACTGTAGTGGTGGAGAATAAAGAGTGAGTGGGTGGCGGTGTGTGGCATCTAACGCGTCCCTCTCCACTTTCTTTCAGGTTTTCCAAGTTTCCTTTCGGTGGGACGCAGGATCGTGGCGCCCCAGTAGGACCTTCTTGTACGCGAGAGTCTGAATGGTTGCCTTTTTTTTTTTTTTTTTTTGAGGGGTGGAGACAGGGTTGGGGGCGTCGTGCGTGGGGTTACTGGGAGCGTGAAGATGTGGTGGTGTTGATGGTGGTGATGGTGGTGGTGTGGTGTGTCTGTTTACGCCATTGTGGCGGTGGTAAGGGAAGTACGAGACAGAGAAAGAAAAGGGGAAGGAAAGATTTTAGCCAAAATTTAGATGACGAAATAAAACTACAACAAAGAAAAAAAACTAGGATATTACAGCGGCTGGGTGAAAAGTTTAATAGAGACAGTAATAAAAGCATCCTCAAGCCATCCTGGTCACTTCAGCAACCCTGCCCAACATCAAAGAAAGAATGGACAGTAATTATAGAGGGTAAATCCTTAGCGCTCCTCGTAACCACACCTTCAGAGACAGATGACAGCCTTCTCCCTCCCCTGTCCCCTCCCCTCCTCATATGCCTAGCCCCACCCGTCACACATTCCCTATCCAGTCCCTCGCTCCCAGAACCCATCACTCCCCCCCACCTTCCATCCCTCAATCTATCCATCTCCCACCCACGAGCACGCCGCCTCTTGCTTACCTGTAACTATCACGTCTTCCTCCTTGGGCGCCATGGTGACTACTATGCGGCTGATCAAGTCCATGAGAGGCGAGTAAAGGACGGACGGCGCGGTACAAGGCTCGTCGGGGATTGAGATCAAGGGGCGCCGAGATCCCCTGAGGCGGCAGTAGAGAGTGAAGGGACGGAAGACGATTGGATTGTCTTACTGCTGATGGTGATGAAGTGATGGTGATGCTGGTGGTGGTGGTGGTGACGATGATGCTGCTGCTGCTGCTGCCTGACGAAGGGGCGGACGGTATAATGTCAGGGTCTACGTTATCACCAGACCGGACTCCTATACCGCCAGGGATAATCAGCGCCTCCCACGTCAAAGAGAAGACATGGACTCCCACACATTCACAGAAACACAAGTCTTTCTTTCTCTCTTTTTCTCTATATATCTCTATCTCTCTCTCTCTCTCTCTCTCTCTCTCTCTCTCTCTCTCTCTCTCTCTCTCTCTCTCTTTCACGACTTATCACAGAGTCTCCCACACCCGTAGTGCTGCCACGAAACGTTCACCGGCACTACAGGTTGGCTACAGTAACCTCATGGTTTGGGAGCGGCTGAACGTGGCCTCCGCAGGGTAGGTGAGGCCCTTGGGTGAGCCTGTGCACGGGCGGGGGCCTGCTGCTCCACGCCTAACTGAGACTTCCAGGTACATCACACTTATGACTTTTACAGTTTATATGCCAAAAGTTCGCCTCGTCCCTCGTCTGTCACGGAGTGGCTGGAGGTGGTGGCGGGTGGCTGCGTGCTGCGTGGAGCGGTGGACGGAGGGAGCACGGTGAGCGGAGCCGTGTGTGTCGCCAGTCGTGGCTCGGGGGGCATAAACGTGGCGTAGGGCGAGGATGGGTCAGGCGCGCTACAGCCCGGGGGTGCCAGCTAAGGTGGGCAGGAGCGTCGCGGTGATTTATGGGGGGTGAGGTGGCTATGGGAGAGGAAATGCAGGTGAAGGTTCATTGCGAGTTTATTGAGAGCAGTACACGCGAGAGAGAGAGAGAGAGAGAGAGAGAGAGAGAGAGAGAGAGAGAGAGAGAGAGAGAGAAGGGAGCTGCCCTGCTCAGCAGCCTAACACCCTACTCACCTTGAACGCAGCAGCAGCCTTGGCGCAGCCTTGGGAGGTTTTCGAAATGTTTACATTACGGTTAAATTTTGGAACATACATGTAAGCATACATCCGTCCAAAGCATTGCAGCTTTGTTCGTAAATCTTTAAGATGTTATGAATTTCCATGAAGCGGTAACCTGAGTATGAGTCGAGATAACGATGCAGCTTTTTATCAACTCGTGAAGCACAGCGCCAAGGTCGGCTGTGGTCATCAACTTCACGACCTACTTAATTCCCTACACGTCCCTCCACCCACCTTGTGCTTGAAGGGGAGGGTGGGGGTGCTAATCCCCATGTATTGCTCCCATTACAATTACTAATTACACACTCACAGTTCTCTCTCTCTCTCTCTCTCTCTCTCTCTCTCTCTCTCTCTCTCTCTCTCTCTCTCTCTCTCTCTCTGGCGTCATAAAGAGGAACTGGGCCAGGTACACTACTAAGTGGAGGTGAGACAGGGTTGGTCGGTGTACGGTGACGTCAAGGCCTCAGCCTGGCCCAGGGTGAACGACCGCGCTGCTCCATCCAGTGCCACTCTCTCCCCTCACTCCTCCCCTGGTGCCACTCTATCCCCCAATTGACCTCTCATTCCCACTCCTCCCCTAACTACAATGCAGGACCCCATAGCAAGCCATTCAGACCTAAAACCTACAGTGCCACCTGCCTCTCACCCTCTCTCTTCCTCTCCCTACGCACCACCCTCCATCCCGACATCTAAAAGCCAAACAGCAGGCCTCTCACAGCCACAAGTCTGAATGGTACCCACCCTTCACTTACCCCGCCCATGATGCTGTGGCATCTCCCTGTGATCCTGGGAGGCACTCAGATCCATGGCGGCACTTCCTCCCAAGGGTTGCATCGCTGACCCGACCCCGTTTCCTTTACCTTGAGTATCCATGACGTCACAGAACAAAGTGAGCCCCGACTTCGGAAATGCGAGGAAGAGTATGAGGAGGAGCCTCGGCGCGGTCACAAGGACAGCGGCCGATATGCAGATGATAGGAGCTTGAGGTTATCAGTTTAGCGGCCAGGAGAGATAAGGGTAAAGTAGAGTCCAATTTTAGTGTGATAATGGTGGAATAAACAACAACTGGTAAGGTAAATAAAGAGTAGGTGTGTGTGTGTGTGTGTGTGTGTGTGTGTGTGTGTGTGTGTGTGTGTGTGTGTGTGTGTGTGTGTGTGTCTCGTCCCGCTGTAGGAGTGAGTGTTCTCCGTGAGATAACTGCGTGGTTGATATAATGAACTCAACTAACGAATCAGTTGTCGGTCTTTGTTACTCCTAATTCGTCTTATTTTCTCTTACTTCCCTTCCACCACTAACCATTCCTCCTCCTACTCCACCACTACCACCATCACCATCCCACCACTAACCATTCCTCCTCCTACTCCACCACTACCACCATCACCATCCCACCACTAACCATTCCTCCTCCTACTCCACCACTACCACCATCACCATCCCACCACTAACCATTCCTCCTCCTACTCCACCACTACCACCATCACCACCACCACCACCCATCCCACCACTAACCATTCCTCCTCCCACCACTACCACCATCACCATCCCACCACTAACCATTCCTCCTCCTCTCCACCACTACCACCATCACCATCCCACCACTAACCATTCCTCCTCCTACTCCACCACTACCACCATCACCATCCCACCACTAACCATTCCTCCTCCTACTCCACCACTACCACCATCACCATCCCACCACTAACCATTCCTCCTCCTACTCCACCACTACCACCATCACCATCCCACCACTAACCATTCCTCCTCCTACTCCACCACTACCACCATCACCATCCCACCACTAACCATTCCTCCTCCTACTCCACCACTACCACCATCACCACCCCAACCTGCGTCTCCATCACCATCTTTGAAATATCGCATTGACAACCTGTTTTCTCCACCTGGTCGATCGGTAAATTTCAACGCCACATCCATTCTGAAGTTTCAAGAGCCACAGGTTTCCCAGAATGCTTAGCGTATTTATGCCTCTTTCTACTCTGTCATTCTTCCTTCATCTCAATCCCATCAACCCGTCTTAGAGAGCCACTAGTCCCTATAAAACCGTCTCCTTCACCCCTCCTTTACTTCCCTTCTTCACCTCTCCCTACCTACCTACCTACCTACCTACCTACCTACCTCGCTCCTCCACATAAATGTAGGTCGTTAGATGTAAGAGAAACTCCAATTGACTTGTGGCAGGCCAAACACAACGTCCGACGGAGCAAAAAAGCACCTTACAACAATTCTGTCAGAACAATACAACACTGAGTCACCATTTAGACGAGGAAGGAGAAGAGGGGGCGATAAAAAGACTCGATGCCAAGGTGATTGAAAACAAAGGCACATAAAAATTGTAATAAAAAAGATAACAAGGTAGGTGGTGATGAGAGAGAGAGAGAGAGAGAGAGAGAGAGAGAGAGAGAGAGAGAGAGAGATAACAAAGGTGTGTGTGTGTGTGTGTGTGTGTGTGTGTGTGTGTGTGTGTGTGTGTGTGTGTGTGTGTGTGTGTGTGTGTGTGTGTGTGTGTGTGTGTGTGTGTGTGCGGGCGTAATTACGATAAAGGGCGTTGATTTATAAACTGTTCGTTCTCTGTGACCCACAATTACAATGATGAGAGAGAGAGAGAGAGAGAGAGAGAGAGAGAGAGAGAGAGAGAGAGAGAGAGAGAGAGAGAGAGACACACACACACACACACACACACTATTTCATTAAGTCTTACAACATAATGATAACTACATGACTAAGCAGTAGGAAAGGAAAGAGAAGGAAGCACAAAGGAACACTAAGGAAGAACAAAGAGGATTCGGAAATACTATAGCAGTCACATTCTTTTCTTTTTTTGTATTATTCACGTATATTCTATAATTGTCCCTTTAAAATCTGACTCATTTACGTGTTACTAGTTTCTTCATTAAAATTTATGAGAAAATGCATGAGTTGAATGAGAATGTGACTTGTAATTTGTATGTGTGTGTGTGTGTGTGTGTGTGTGTGTGTGTGTGTGTGTGTGTGTGGGTGGGTGTGCGTGAGCGGCCGGAGGATTGCTTCTGGCCGGCGGTTCACACACACAGTAAGAATCAGGGTCACGAATGTTAGTTCAGTTTGTGCGTTACTGGTGTCACCCCTCAACCCCCACATCCCCTCATCTCTCTCTCTCTCTCTCTCTCTCTCTCTCTCTCTCTCTCTCTCTCTGCGTGTCTTTGTGTGTGTGTGTGTGTGTGTGTGTGTGTGTGGGTGGGTGGGTGGGTGTGTGTGTGTGCATTATGTAGCTGCTCTAAAGTAAGCCTACATGTACTGCTACGCCCGTGGTAGGCCTACTACCGTGAGACGTAAACAAGTTTCACGTGAGCTGCAGGTTCAACACTCAACAACAACGCCAAATGAGCAACAACACCACATCCTCCACCAAACAGCCACCACCAACCCACACTCATACATGTGACCCATAATTTACCACACCTTCCTGATTTATTTACCTTTATTTACCTTATCTCCGCTCAGGCTGCGCTACACTTACTACACCCACCCAGTCAGTGTATGTGGACCACCGCCCCCCCCATCCCCCACTACACCTTCACGCCTCCACTCTCACCCCTCGCCCCTCACACTCATGGCACTCCAAACCGGCGGTGGTGGGCTTGTGAGGGTGCTGGCGGGGAAGGGAGGGGTTAAGGGTGCCAAGAAGGACCATGCCGTATCCCTACAAAAGGTCAGTATTGCCACCTCGCGTAAGGACGAAGCTCCCTTGGCCAAACAGAGCCGTCCATCATTCGGGTGCCATTGGAGTTTTATTCTTGCGACGTTCTGATGGAGTGTCAAAAGGCGCAAGTTACGAGATAAGCGAGTCGAGGAGGGAGAAACGGACCTAAACATACGGTAGCATAAGAGCGAGGACTGCGTGGTGCTTAGAGGACCCCTAAAAATCATGCCAGTATGGAGAACACTCGCCTCTGTGTCCCTTTGTAATACGGGAGAAAATCACGGTGGCACTGCTCCTGCTCCTGCTTCTCTTCTCCTGGCACTGTTACGCCACCGGGGTCATGCGGTCACTGTCCTCCTCCTGACGTATTATTAACCAGACGTAAGTACCACTGCGCCCGGGGATTTCCATACACTGCGTTTAATTAGGAGGGATATGGGGATGTGCTGGGGAATAGGAAAGGAAGAAAAGGGAGTTTGTAAGGAAACTGGGGTGAAAACTTAGGTGACAAGGAAGCAGGGATGTGTGGATCGTTTGGGGAGGGATGTCAAGGGGGGTGAGCTCTGAGGGTTCGAGGAAGGAGAGAAGGGAGTGTGTGAGAGTGAGTGGGAGAGAGGAGAGTAGGCAAGACACCATCACTAAATAAGGCAGCAAGCAGAGTCAGTCAATCCTCGGGAGATATACAGATATAGTGCATCAATTGTACACTCGGGGCTGCTAATTGCTGCACCGAGGCAGTCATGCTAAGATGTCGTGGATAGAAGGACGGAGATTAGTGGAGAAAGAAAGTTGGAAGAGACCTTTGTCTTACAGTGGAATTCTAGAAGACCTCATTTCGCTTCTTTGCGTTACCACCATCCTTCCCTTATCCCCCTTCCCTCAGGTTCCCTCACTGAAGCCTTCCACTTGGTCTATCGTCCCAATGAATACTTTCGCCCTAATTGACTGTGTTGTTTTTGAGGGTTTCTTGACGCAATTTTGTTCAAGGGCCTAATTAGTACCAGTGTTGTCGTAATTCACTTGATCCTTATCCATCCATGTTATGCTAAGATAGACTTACATGTTTGACGAGCAGATCATAAGAACGGAGTCGTCTGTGTGTGTGTGTGTGTGTGTGTGTGTGTGTGTGTGTGTGTGTGTGTGTGTGTGTGTGTGTGTGTGTGTGTGTGTGTGTGTGTGTGATAATCCTGGAGGTAACAATACTCTTCTTCCTCCTCCTCCTCCTCCTCCTCCTCCTCCTCCTCCTCCTCCTACTACTACTACTACTACTACTACTACTACTACTACTACAACTACTTCTACTATTACTACTACTACTACTACTACTACTACTACTACTACTACTACTACTACTACTACTACTACTATTACTACTTCTACTACTACTACTGCTCCCGGTGAAGAGGGGAAGAATAAAAGGAGGAAAAAAAGGAACTAAAGAACTAAACCTGCAGTAGTTTACGTACTTTCTCTCTCTCTCTCTCTCTCTCTCTCTCTCTCTCTCTCTCTCTCTCTCTCTCTCTCTCTCTCTCTCGCAATTTTCGTCCCCCTCCAAGCTCTCTTTCTTCTCTTTGTCTCATCCCTTCCTCTTCATCCTTCCTCCAAGCACTCTCCGACCCACTCCCACTCTCCCTCTTCCTCAACCACTCACTCTCTCACTCACTCACTGCCTCTCCCTTCCTTTATTTACTGTTTTTCCATCTTTCCTATTTGCTTCTACTCATCACCGCTATCGTCTTCTCATATTCCTTGACGCATCCTTCCTCCAGTACTTTCACTTTCGTCTATTTTTGTCACTTCCATCCCAAGAATCCCTTGTCAACCGGTTTGCTCTCAACGAAAATTAATCCTCCCTCACTTATCCTCCCCTCTACCTCCTCCTCTTACTTATTTTTCTCTCCCCTCTTTCTCATCCTCCTCCTCCTCCTCCTCCTCCTCCTCCTCCTCCTCGGCGCCCCTTGGCTTGTCATGCCACACAACCACCTCCGTAAAGAAAAAAATGAAAGAAAAAAACATCCCCCTGTCTTTCATACACGAGGGGAGAGAAAGCCTTCTATATGAGTAGCGGCCCCTCATTCCCTCCCTCTCCCCCTCTCCCCCCGTACTCAAACCTCTCCCAGCCCCTCTCGTCTTCAAAATTGTGCCTCACGTGCCTGCATTCACTCCGCCTGGTCCTCCTCCTCCTCCTCCTCCTCCTCTTCCTCTTCTTCTTTCGGCCCCCGCCCCACCCCACCCCACCCCGCCCCGACCGGCTCAGTCCTCCCCGCCTGGAGTCAGAATAGGTTGCATGAGTCAGGTAGCCGTAAAATAGCGACTTGTGGCGTGCGTCTGGCTTGTTGCAGGTGGTCAGGTCAGAATGCATAAGTCGATGTTGGAGTAGTATGGTGTGTGTGTGTGTGTGTGTGTGTGTGTGTGTGTGTGTGTGTGTGTGTGTGTGTGTGTGTGCAGTGGTTTCCCTTCCCTCCCTCCCTATTCTTTATTGCTTCCACCATTACATGACCACTAATTGTTCTACTAGATTACGCTGCAATTCTCGTCCTTTCCTCCTCGTTAGTTCCTTGTTACGCACGCACACACGCACACACTAGCACGCACTTAACTCACGCACGCACGCACACATACAACTACCCGCTAATTTCTTAATACCACACCCTTTACTTTACGAGTATAAAGAACGTCCATTTCCTTTTCTTCTTTGTCCTTTTCTCTCCTATTCTCCCTTTTATCTCGCATCGTTCTTATCACCCCACTATCTTTTCTTTCTTCATTCCAGTCCTCGACCTAGCCCTTTGTTTTTTTGTGTTTTTTTTTTTATATCCTCTCACGTCTCCCTTTATCAGATCCTTCCATCTCTCCTTCTCGCCCACCCCTCAACTTTACCAGTGTCCACTCCGCCCTTCCTTCCCCTACAGGCCGTCACTGTCACCTTGAATACAGCGCCTGACACACTGGAGAGTTGACAAGTGAAAGTTTGTGTATGCCTACTGTGAATCTAGGGAAGTTTTTTTAGGTGGTGTCCTTATCGTCCTATAGTGGTGGAGGTGGTGGTGGTGGTGGTTAGCGAAATGGTGAAAGCTGGCGATGAATAAAAGGGTGAAAAAAGTACTAATAGGTCTGCGTGTGGTGGAAGGAGGTAGTAGCTATTTTCCCCGAAAGCCACGTAACTCTCACTCTCTTACCTACTCACTGACTCACTCACACTCACCCACTCCCTTGACTCTACTCTCGCTCTCGCTCTCCTCCTTTCGTCGTTTCCCTCTTTCTCCCTGTGAACTAGATAGCGTGCGTTCACCTCTGGCCCTCACTCACTCTAGCCTCGCACAGCAAACCCATCGTACTCACACACCCAGCACCCAGGCCATCTCTCCCTCGCTCTCTCCCTCCTTCCAACTCTCCCCCCTCCATTCCCCTTCTTTCTCTTTCGTAGGCATACCTAGCAGAGCCCAATGGAGAAGGAAAGTGACGAAGGGACCTTGCAAACTGAAGCAGTGCCTAATTGAGGACAGGTAACAGATGCCTCACCTGAGTGGGCCCCGCTGAGGCTAGTGCAATGCCTTCTTGGTGAGGGCCAGCCGGAGTGCCATCTTACTCAACCTTCTTCCATTAAGCTACTCTGGCTCTTATCCCCCTCTTAAAGAAGTGCTATTCTCCCCTGGCTGTCACTAAAGCCCCCCTTTCCCCTGCCTTCACTCCCTCCTCTGCGCCTCCTTGGTACTGTGCCATTAGTGTGAAAGTGCCTTGCTGGTGTCTTACTCGACTTATGAATCAGGTGGATGGGGGGGAGGGAGGATGGAAAAAAGTGTCACAGCTCTCTGGCACTGCGCCCCCCTTCACCCCCACCGCAGCACAACTACCACCTTAGTCCCCATTGCCACGTCCACTTACCTACCCGTTTCCTCTTACTCACCCCGCCTCCAACAAACATTAATGTGTGCTTTCAACTCAAGGGAAAAACAAAAGCTTGAGTTCCAGGGTAATGAGGACGCCGCTTCATTGACGAAACACACACACACACACACACACACACACACACACACACACACACACATACAAGCACACACAATTTTCTACCATCCTCTCTACTAGCACCAATAAATTGATTAAATCGAGTGTAACTAATTTCATCCCATACATGGCACAATATTATCCAAGGGAACAAAGAGATAAGTCACACTTTCCCTCTACCTTTAACTAATCATCCTCGTCCTCCTCCTCCTTCTCCTCGTCGTCGTCGTCCTCCTCCTCCTCCTCCTCCTCCTCCTCCTCCTCCTCCTCCTCCTCCTCCTCCTCTTCCATTGAGCCTCACCCCTAACGCACTGTCCCTCAACGCTCATTACTCACTTTCCCTAAGAAGTCCTGTCACCACCTCCACCTTTTGCCTCTTCCCTCCTTAAAGTCC
>NC_059292.1:15783653-15798653 GCF_017591435.1 Portunus trituberculatus | reverse complement strand
AGAGAGAGAGAGAGAGAGAGAGAGAGGGGGATGGGAAGGAAGTAGAGGGAAAGGAAAGGAGAAAACTGATAACCACAGATAAATACTCCTCGTTTTCTTTATTTTAGTAAGTCTCTTTTTATTTATTCCTGATCCTCAATGCTTTAATAAGAATAATGCTACAAGTGCATACATAGCAATCATTCTATTACTCACATGCACGATCCTCATCCCTCCCCCTCCGTCCCTCCCTAACACCCGTTCCTCTTGCTTTGAAGGATGCATGCCTTGCCCCCACCATCCCTCCTACGCCTCCTACTACCCCTCCTGCAGCTACAATTGAGCTGTGACGAAATCCTCAATATCCGTGACGTCACGCCTCGCCCGGGGAAAAGGGTAGAGGGGAATAAGGGAGAAAGGGGAGGGAAGGTACGGTCGGGACGGGAGGGTGGAAGGGCAGGCACTGAGGTGTGGATAAAGGTGTGGAACGGACAAAAGAGTGGATGGAAGGGTAGTAGTGAGTAAAGGGAGAGAGTGTATGTAGGGGTGAGAGGGGAGTGGAGGTGAGGGGAGGTAACCTTGAGGCAGAGTTACAGGAATCAATCAAGTAGTGGTACGTGGTGTGGCATGAGGAGGGATAGCAGTGAAAACATCGGCCGGGGTAAGGAGCTTTTAGCCTCAAGAGAGAAGAAAGGCATTAGGAGAACTTTCACTAACAAAGAAGGACACAAGGCTGATAATGCGCCAGCACCACCGACACATAAGTCCTTCTGGCCCGCAGTAGTCCGCCTCGCCTCTCGAGAACCCAGTTGTTGTGAAGCAGCAGACCTAGTTGTCAGAGAGGGCAATGAACTCCGTGGCCCTGAGTGCCAGAGGGGCGGCCCACGTGCCAGCAGGGAGGGGGCCACGGTGGCGTGGATGTCCTTCTAGCCCGGAGTGCCGCGGTCCATAATCTACACACTCTTACGCTGCCACTGAGGTGAATGAACTAGCCTCTCCCGCGTCCCCCGTGGCCTGGTTATTTTCCTCGTACGAGCGCACATGAAAGTGAAATGGCTGTGCGCTGCGAGCCCGACCCTGAAGCGAGGCTAGTGCTAGTGCTGCTGACCCGGTTTTACATCATCGGGGGGGAAAGAAGTGACGAGGTATGCGGAAGGTGCAATGAACTAGCCTCTCTCGCAACCCCGAGCGCGGCACTATAGGGCCACAGCGCGCTGAGGGCCACCTGCGCTTTACCTGGGGGAGGCTAGGGAGCAGCGCTACACCAGAGAAAGTCTTCGGCCGGGGTTGATGAACTTGGAACCTCGACCCCATATACGCCGACGCCACCCGCCCTAGACGAAACCCTTGTACACCCTTCTAGGGCCTTGCGACACCCGCGGCTCCTGCAAGGCCTGCACCACGCACGCATAGGCGCCGCTGTTATGCACACACTCTTACCTGTGGCGTGGGCTTTTTACTGAAAGATGCAAGCACGCGCGTGCGGTTCGCAAATACACACACACACACACACACACACACACACACGCACACACACACACACACACACACTTGATGACTATAATTTCTTCACCCCAATAGCTATGATGTTCCCCTCACCACACACTAGTCAAGGAGGACGAGGAAAGGGCGCAAAGTGGAAAATGACTATGATTCTTTTGCTTGTGAAAAGCACTCGGGAGAATGCAGAAAGGGACGTGCTGAGGGGAAAGGAGGGGAGAACATTTTTGACCACAAGCCACATTGCTGGTGCCAAACGATCTTACTCTCGTCTAATTGTCTACTTTACTTGTCGGGGAGGTGACGTTGGAGTAAAATAGTGAGGGAAGGACTGAGAGGCAAGGATTACTAGCAAGTTACCAGGAATCACACGTATGCGTGGCAAGGTGAAGTACTTCATCGGTCAACAGAGAACCAATAAAGTTATAAAACTCAAACAGATTTTTCCTTAGATTTGCTATTTTTATTGGCATAATCTCGTGTGTGTGTGTGTGTGTGTGTGTGTGTGTGTGTGCGCGCACATATAAAAGGCTGAATGGGTAGGAAGAATAGTAGGTCCTATTTGAGTCCTTCCCGCCTGGTCCCCGATCCTTACGATTGGCCCCCTGCTGCCCCGTCCCCCCTCCCCACCATCCCTCCCACCCCACCCCTCGCTATCCCTCGCACGCCATAAATGACGTCACAGAAACTAAGAAGTATCAGTCTTCCAGTAATGCTGCTTCAAGAATGAAAAGTAAAGATTATAAAATGAGGAAGCAAATTTATCCGAGGAGAACAAGAAAAAAAAAAAAACGTGCCCACAGTGTCCGTGGTTTGCAAGAGTCTTCTAGGTGTGCCGCTGTGCTATGGTTTCTCTCAAGCCAGGCACCGAAATCTGGCATACCATACGATAACCAGAAGGAATAGAGGTGGGGAAGTGGGTGGATGCGGGGTGGAATGCTTGCCATGCGTTGCAGCAGCGTGAGCGTGATCCGTCTTGGCTCAACAGGTGGCGGCGGCTCCACGTGGCTGTGTTTATGCTCGTCAGCTGATCGCGTCCGCCAGTCAGCTGATCATTCTCCCGCTTGCAGAGAGAGACTTTTCCCGTCAATCACGCTTTGCGCAATGTTTTCCTCCTCACTGTTAGTAAATGGACGGCTGAAAGCAAGGAGTGGCAAGCAGAGTGAGGGCAAGGATGAGCGGAGCACGCCGCTGGGAGCTTTCAAGAGGAACATAAGGGGTGTTTAGTGGTTTGGGGTTGGAGAGCCTGGACGTGACTCACCTGCAAGGATGACCTCTAGGAGCTCGGGCGGGTCAGGGTTGCGGGGAGGCTTATCGTGACACTTGGAGGAGGCAGCGTCCGTTCCGGCGTCGTATGTTTCCCGAGGCTTTTGTACAAGGTTGTGGTAGTCCCTGAAGACAGTCATGATGGGCGCAGGCCACGGGAACAGAATGATTGTTTTTGTTTTGTTTTTTAGGTTGGTCTTCTGCTAAATATCTGACGTGAGTGCGTGGGTGGGCGTGGGTCAGGCAGGCAATAGAAATAATCCGCGTGAAGATTGAGTGTCAGCTTCCGGATTCCGTTGAGCACGGCAGACTCCCCCAGGCTGTCCGACAAAGGGCGAGTATATGTCTCAGTATCACGTTATCAAGCTCTTCAGGTCCCATGGGCGCTCATGCTTGGCACTCGCATGTAAACAAACACAGACACTCGCCACTCTCAGACGTGGCGCTTTACACAAAACACAAAACTGTTCACGACTAATTCCTGGCGGCAGCCGAGGCAGGAGGGCAGAGAGTCCACAGAGAGGGGGTGGAGGCACACAGGAACGCACGTAAGAACGCACACGGTGGTGGAGAGCGGGGGATGCAGAGCCCAACGTCACGGCGTGGCGGTGCGAACCCGACTGAGCGGCCATCAGAGGGCGGACCTCCAGAGAGTGAGAGTTGCTGCGCTCATGACCCAGTCCCGACACAGCTCCTAAGCCTCTCTTCCTCCCCTCCCCACACAGTCCTACGCCCATGAAGGATCACTCACGAAGGAAGTACAAGGAAGTATTGACAATCCTCCGGGTAGACTGCACCACCGGCCTGGGACGTCCTGCCAAACGCTGAGCCCGAGTCACCTTGCCAAGCGAGTAAAGAAAACGAGAGCGAATCTCAGAGGACGGAGGAAGACACAGCTATTCAAGCTGACTGCACGAAGCTTCTGGTTGGGAGGGCAGACGGAGGAACTTGAGGGACTAGGGAGACCCACACCATCCCACAGTACCTGACGATCCTTAACATGCACCTCTGTACCATGCACTAACAATCCCTGCCGCCATCCATCTCATAAGACAGAAGTCAACCACACCCTACCACTAGCCACACAACTAGTGCACCAAAAGCATTATCCAACCGAAAGGTCATTCAGTAATGTTCTTGCCTCTTTAATGACATACATAGCCATTCTGCAAGCAAGACAGGCACATAGACCGTTTCCTTGGTCAGTCAGCCGACCAGCCAACCAACCGATAATTATTCATTTAATCAAATTTATTATCAAGATAGTCATGCCTCACCTTGCCAATAAGCAAATACTCCAGCAGGCCAGCCAGCTAGTCACCCATTTAATTAGTTAGCAGACTCCCTAAACATTCAACTCTTGACTAACAAATACACAAACCCACCCAGTAGTTCATACTGTCCAGCACCTTCCCAATCATCACTCTACACAGGGAACCAAGCCATTCATAAGCTATTCAGTCAACCGGGCATGCGGATAGCCAGACATGCAGCTATGCAGAGAGCCAAATGTCTCTCTAATGATCAATACAGACAGCCATCCAGGAGCGTAAGACAAAAGCCAGCCAGTTTAGACAGCTAGCCAACCAGCCACAAAGACAGCTAACCATCCACCAAGACAAGAACCCAACCTGACATCCAGCCACCTAGACAGCCATCTGCTCTGCCAGCCAGGAAAACAATCAACCAATCAGTCACCTAGATAGCCAGACAGGACCCAGCAGGCCAGGCAGCCAGGAACACAACCAACCAGCCAGCCAGCTAGACGGCCAGCCAGACACCTAGACAGCCGCTCAAGACCCTACCAGCAGCCCGACGAGCACCCTGCCGCCACACAATGCAGCAAGCGTACCTCAGCCTGGCTTTGAGGTCAAGGCGGCTTTTTCAAGCCTCCTCAGTTCCACCGAACTCGTTCACCACCACCACTGCCACCACCTCCTCCTCTTCCTACTCCTCTTCCTCCTTTTCTTTCTTTTTTTCTCCTTCTCCTCCTCCTCTTTCTACTCCCAATGCTATTCCTTCTGCTGTTCCAGTTACTCTTCCTCATCCGCCTCCTATTGTTCCTTTTCCAGTCTGTTCATCCTTGTCCATCTAATAATAATTATGAATGATAACAATGATAATAATAAAAATAAAAGTTATAATAATAACGGAAAAGGTGGAAAGAAACACAGGTGGAGGGAGCTGAGTTTATTCTTTTCATCTCCTCCTCCAACTTGTCTGAATGTCTGAACAATGAAAATAATAATAATAATAATAATAATAATAATAATAATAATAATAATAATAATAATAATAATAATAACAATAATAATAATACATAATAACACACACACACATACACACATAATAATAATAATAATAATAATAATAGATAATGATATTATTATTATTATTATTATTATTATTATTATTATTATTATTATTATTGTTATCATTATTATTATTTTTTATTATCATTATTATTATTGTTATTATCATTATTATTATTATTATTATTATTATTATTATTATTATTATTATTATTATTATTATTATTATTATTATTATTATTATTATTATTATTATTATAGTAGTAGTAGTAGTAGTAGTAGTAGTAGTAGTAGTAGTAGTAGCAGTAGTAGCAGTAGCAGTAGCAGTGGTAGTAGTAGCAGTAGTAGCAGTAGCAGTAGCAGTAGCAGCAGCAGTAGCAGTGGTGGTAGTAGTAGTAGTAGTAGTAGTAGTAGTAGCAGTAGTAGTAGTAGTAGCAGTAGTAGTAGTAGTAGTAGTAGTAGTAGTAGTAGTAGTAGTAGTAGTAGTAGTAATAGAAATTAATGTCTTCCTCTTGTCCTTCTTTTCCTCCTCCTCCTCATCTTCATCATCTTTTTCCTCCTCCTCCTCCTCCTCCTCCTCCTCCTCCTCCTCCTCTTCCTCCTCCTCCTTACCAAACAGCCCCGAAAGGACCAAGAGGTCTGTTGTTGTTTGACTTTCCTTTGTATTCCTTTGTATTCCTCCTCCTGCTCATTCTCTTCCTCTTCCTCTTCCTTCTCTTTCTCCTCCTCCTTCTTTTCCTTTTCCTCCTCCTCCTTCTCTTTCTTCATCTCATTTACTTTTTCCTTTTCACAAATCTCTTGGCCAGTTAACCACTCTTCCTCCCAGCTTACCAACACCTAATCAAGCCTCCGTCCCTGTTCGTGATGTAAGCGACAGCTACAAATACCCTTAAACTAATAATTTTCAACCTTATTTCATTTCTGAGTGTTATGCATCACCACTGAGGGATTATGGGCGTGGCAGGAAGGGCAGTTGTTGAGTGTGCGCAATGAAGCATGAGAGGAAATTCAGGCCAGGCATCACTCAGGTGTCAGAGAGGGAAGATTGAACTGACTGGTGTAAAGGATCTGAAACTCTTTCTTCTCCCTCACAAGCATGATTTTCAAGGCCAGAGAGATTATTTGCAGGGTTCTCGTCTGTGCTTTCTCCATTCACGATGCAGAATTTTTGTTAACCCTTTGTCTGCTATTTGGTGCATTTTTCCTTGATAACTAATCAGTTTGAAACATTTTTGCTTGTTCTGCAGCCACCTGTATTTTTTTTAACCGAGTAGAAATTGCAATATCTATTCTTTCTAATCGGCTACTTTTTTATAGATGCTTATAATTATTTCATGCATTATTTTTGGTGTTGCTAATTGTTTCGTACCGCTTAACATTGAACTTCCAATAGAGGATGTTAAAAGTAGTCGAGGTAAGACGTTGAAGTATCTGACAATACTGAGGTGCAATTACGATCTTTCTTTACTACCTTCAGATTTCACTCATACCTATTCACTCCGTATGTTCCGTTCCACTAACTCCAATGCCCACATCCGATAACTTTTTATAGTCTTCGTACTCCTGTTTTGTTTTCAAGCTTGCAGCAAATTAAAATTGTTGCTTTTTTTCTCTTCTTGTTTCTTCGTTGTTGTTGTTGTTGTTGTTGTTGTTGTTGTTGTTGTGGTGGTGGTGGTGGTGGTGCTATTGTTTCTGTTGTTTTCCGTAAATCCAATAAGAATAATAAGATAGCAGCCTCATCAAATCAAAAAAGGTCTCTTGTCTAACACTGAAAATTAAAAAAATCGTTTTGCTGAGGATAAAGCTGCCAAAGTTTTAATACACAGAGCAATGAGCGAGTGAAGGCATCAATCAGTAGCAGTGTTGGCCTGTCCGTGTGTCCTCAAAAGGTGCAATTAGTGTGACAAAGCCGGTGAAACAGAGCACAGTGATGAGGATCAGTAATAACAGTTAATTTCACTGGAACAGGAAATATGGCTTTTGTTTGGACCTGAGGAGGAGGAGGAGGAGGAAGGAGGAGGAAGAGGGAGGAGGAGGAGGAGGAGGAGGAGGAGGAGGAGGAGGAGGAGGAGGAGGAGGAGGAGGAAGAAGAATAAGAACAAGAACAAGAAAACTAAGGAGACTAAGAAGAACAAGAACCAGAAAAGAACAAGAAAGAAAGAAAGAAAGAAAGAAAGAAGGAAAGAAAGAAAGAAGAAGACGAAGACGAGAAGTAGGAAGAAGAAGAGGAGGAGAAAGACGAGAGATGCATTCAATTATCCCAGGAGAGAAAAACAAAGCAAATACATCACGTCATATGCTTAAACCCCTCTCCACGTGTATCTCCTGTGTATTTTCAGTGTATTTTTAACTTATTGGCGAGGAGAAAGGGAAGTAGGGCAGCGCGTTCCCAGTCTTCCCGGTGCGAGGCGCGAGTCACAATGTAATTACACCCGTGACCTAATTAACACTTTATGTTCACCTTGAAGTATTAGAAGTAGTAGCTAGCAGTAGTAGTAGTAGTAGTAGTAGAAGTGATGGAGGTGATGGCGGCGGCTGCTGTGATGGTGGTGGTGGTGGTGGATAAGAACAAAAACAAGAACAAGAACATGGACAAGAAGAAAAAGAAAAAAGGAGGAAGAAATAAAGAAAGAAAGCAAGAAAGAGGGAAAGAAAGAAATAGAAAAAGACAAAAACGAGAAAGACAAGAACAAGAACGAGAAAAGAACAAGAATTAGAAAAAAAAGAAAAAGAACAAAAACCTAGTAGTAGTAGTAGTAGTAGTAGTAGTAGTAGTAGTAGTAGTAGTAGTAGTAGTTGTAGAAGAAGAAACAGTAGTAGTAGTAGAAAAAGGAAAAGAAGAAGAAGTAGTAGTAGTAGTAGTAGTAGTAATAGTAGTAGTAGTAGAAGAAACAGTAGTAGTAGTAGAAAAAGAAGAAGTAGTAGTAGTAGTAGTAGTAGTAGTAACAGAAGTAGTTGTTGTTGATGGTGTTGTTTTGGGTTTATATCAATGCAAACTATATGCACTAATCATCACTTTTTTTTTATACCAACGTCTCTCTCTCTCTCTCTCTCTCTCTCTCTCTCTCTCTCTCTCTCTCTCTCTCTCTCTCATTTCACGGCATTTAAAACATTCTTTATCACGGGCACACGTTTTCCTTCCCTCGCTTCACCACATAAGGACAACCAACACTCGGCTTCTCCTTCACACAGTTTGACAATTTGACACATCCCGCCAGCAAAACAGAGAGTAGCAAACCGCCAACCCTTTCTAAACCAAACCTTTTCATTATATATGTTTTTTTTTATATTGTTACTATGACATGGACTTATTATTATTATTACTTCTATCTTTTTCTTCTTTTATTATAAGTTGTTTATGTTTTATGGTGACTTTGAAATACTACTACTACTACTACTATTACTACTACTACTACTACTACTACTACTACTACTACTGTCATTATTTCTGTTCTCTTTCTTTATTCTTTTCTTTTATTGTAATTTGTGTATGTATAGCGAAACTGAAATACTACCACCACCACCACCACCGCCACCAACATCACCACCACCACCACCACCACCACCACCACCATCACTATTCCCACTATTTGGACATTCTGACTATTCCTCCGCTTTGTTTCTCTTCTCGTCATCCACCTGATTACCTCGAAACATTCATACACACACACACACCTCTCACCTGCACCTCCACACCCCCCACACCTCCACCCGTCTCACCTCACCTCCACAGCTCCACACCTCCCATACACACCTGTTACGTTCATCCTATAACAAAGCGTTCGTCACCTTATTTTCCCTCGAGTCTGGATCTTTTCCCACCTTCCTTTCAACACCTGGCCTACTTCCGCCGCCGCAGCAACACCCCGCTCACTCACGCATTCCATTAGCAGATCCTGTGTTCCGCTCTATTAACTCCCAAGGGTTTCATAGTCTTGTTACTGTTGCATGGTACTCTTTTTTTATCTCTGTCTTTTTTACGCCCTTTAACTCCCTGTTGTTTTATGTCTTGTAGTTTGTCCTTTAATGGCTAAGGGAGTTTCTATTTTCATTTCTCTCTCTTTCTCTCTTGCTCTCTCCTACTTTGTGTCTTCATGTGCCATCGTCCAAAACAAAGCCAACATTATGTCTCCCTTCCCCTCTTTCGTTCTTGGCACCGTCAGTAAAAAAATTTAAGCACCATATTCTTAAGCATTTTAGCGCCTATACTGTCTGCACCTTTTAACGGCCTCTAATGGCAGTTATTAGGATGGGTTTTAAGGGTGTTTTCATAGCTCTAGTGATGGGTTAACACTCAGTCAGCAGGAACACAACCCATGATCTTCTCTGTGGCCTTTGAAATTAGTCCCGCTGAGAGAACAAAGTGTTTACGAGTAAGCGCCGGAGTCTCACATGGTTTGTCTATTTTCACCGCAGCAAATTTTACAGCTTGTCTCCACCACGTGCACTACTTTACACAAACACAGCTTTTTGCACGGAGCTGTGGCTAAGTTTATATTCGACCTGTGTGTGTGTGTGTGTGTGTGTGTAATTCACCACGGTCGTCTGCTGGTCACCCAGCCAGCCTTTCCCATTACGGAGCGAGCTCAGAACTCATAGATCGATCTTCGGGTAGGACTGAGACCACAACACACTCCACACACCGGGAAAGAGAGGCCACAACCCCTCGAGTTACATCCCGTACCTATTTACTGCTAGGTGAACAGGGACCACACATTAAAGAGGCTTGCCCCTTTGCCTCGCCGCTTTCCGGGATTTGAACCCGGACCCTCTCGGTTGTAAGCGTGCTAACCACTACACTACGCGGTGTGTGTGTGTGTGTGTGTGTGTGTGTGTGTGTGTGTGTGTGTGTGTGTGTGTGTGTGTGTGTGTGTGTTGTCTGCTGCAGTCTCTGACGAGGCAGCCAGACGTTACGCTACGGAACGAGCTCAATCATTATTTCCGATCTTCGGATGATAACCATCATTCGATATGTGTGTGTGTGTGTGTGTGTGTGTGTGTGTGTGTGTGTGTGTGTGTGTGTGTGTGTGTGTGTGTGTGTGTGTGTGTGTGTGTGTGTGTGTGTGTGTGTGTGTAAATATCTTCTTTTGATAAATCATTCGATATCAAAACAACAAAATTATCACTCTGTTCTTAAATAATGCCTCAATAAATAAAGACAATAATGAAAGAGCATATGTATAATAGATATTTCTTACAGTGGTGCTTCTCAAATATATCTTTAAAATTCCATCAAAGATTCGATATAAAAAGATAATGATGGTAGGTACAAGAGATAATAATGTTTTCTTTAATGTATTTTCTTCTTAAAAGTGTCTCAGTAAAACTCCAGTAATAAAACATATAGATCACAAAATTTTTCACATTATATATATAGAGTTTCAACGAACCAATAATACATACACAGAAATAATAGATAATTCACTTTTACTCCGTTACTTTTACTCCTTTCAACACAGTCACAAGGATACACCTGAATTGTAACGAAGTATTCCTCCATTTCATGATAAAATCTTAAAAATCCGATCACTAAAGACATAATTCAATTAGAAAACGTTTACCAAATACGTAAGAAAAGAAAAAAGAAAAAGGAAGAGAAAAAGATGGATAAAAAAAAACATTCTCTCTAAAACAGCGGAAAGAACTTACACATATTTAACCTGTAAATATCTCAATTCTCAAGTATACTAAACAGTACAGACGATTTCTCTCCCTGAAAGAAAGAAAAAAAAAACCTTGGTCTAATATTTATAGCAACACCAAAATGGCAAATCATTAAACACTTTTCTTGTAACCTTTGCCAAATATTAAATCAGGCGCTTTTTGGATCACCAGGACTTTGAGGTGAGTTTGCCTGAAGGATCCAAACAGTTACAAGTTAATGTCAAGAGGTTTATGAGGCTGGTGTCAGGGAGAAATTGTCTGATAGAATATCTTCATTTATCTGACAGATTTGCCGCAGGTTCATAACGTTTTTTCTTCTTATTATTTGTGGAAAATCAACGGGAGATTATGTGTTTTCTCTCTCTCTCTCTCTCTCTCTCTCTCTCTCTCTCTCTCTCTCTCTCTCTCTCTCTCTCTCTCTCTCTCTCTCTCTCTCTCTCTCTCTCTCTCTCTCTCTCTCTCTCTCTCTCTCTCTCTCTCTCTCTCTCTCTCTCTCTCTCTCTCTGCTCGTCCATCTCGCGCCTGTCAGTTATTGTTTGTCCATCCTCAAGCCATTTACTCAAACCTTTCAGCGGTGTTTGACGTCCTTCCTTAATCAAAAACCACTGTGGCACTTCTTTTCGATGCACAGCCGCCTCTGATCACCATTCTGGCTAGATATTGGATATCCTAGTCTTTCTCTTACCTTTTCTTTCTTATAGGTGCTTTAAAAACAATTTGTACAGAGTTTTTAGAGTTGTGCATTGTGGCAGATTGTTTTGAAAGAGTTAATCTACATCTTATCTTTGTTTTAACATCGCCTTACTAAAATATATTAACACAGGAGTGGGAGGAGCTTCAGCTGACATCTGCTCTTCAGTTCGTGAGAAAACGTAATGTCCCTCCTCCTCGCTTTCCTCGTCAAACAGATCCAGTGACACGAGGCTGAGGGATCAACAGACACAGAGACGAGTCAAGCTTAGTCAGCTCAGGAATTCGTTTTGCATTGTCTCAACACAGTAAAATAAAGATCCTTCCTCCAATAAAGAGCACAGCATATCAGGAAGTGAATGACCAAAAAAAAAAAAGAAAAAGAAAAAAAAAAAAAAAACTAGTACATTCTACCCGTCTATCCACGCAGTAATACCCTTCATCAGCTTGGCATTTCCGAGACAGGTGAAGGCAAGGTGCCCGAGACAGACCCTACCAGTATTTAGGTGAAGGAGTGACGGGTGAACTGACGCTTACACCTCCACCACCAGCCACCTACATACCTCACTCCTCACTCAACCCTTTACTATCACCGTCGCTTGCCACCGCACACCGTCACACGTCGCGGCAAAACATTCCAACTTTCGATCTCACACCGCGTCCTCGTCACCGCCACCGCGCTCCTTCTTTCTTCCCGTCCCATTTACGCGTCACTTTCCCGCCCCCGTCACCTCCTGTAGTACGCCGAGAGAGAGAGAGAGAGAGAGAGAGAGAGAGAGAGAAAGGGGAGGGGGAATGAGTAACTGAGAACACAAAGGAAGAACACAACGCTACAGACACAGAGGAGGAACATGACAGAAGGAAAGTGAGAGGAATCGTTACTCGGGTTGCGTTTGTCTCCCACCTGCCTCCACACACACACACACACACACACACACACACACACACACACACACACACACACACCTGTAGATTCTCTTGCGGTGATGTTCAATTAGGAATCTTTTCAAGGCACTCGAAGTTTAAATATTTTTACATTCAGTTTTGCTTTGTTTTTATCATCCTCTTCTGTTCGTTTTCTTCCTAGTTGTTTTATTATTTTTTTTCCTTTCCTTGACTTTTTAAATACCATCTCTCTCTCTCTCTCTCTCTCTCTCTCTCTCTCTCTCTCTCTCTCTCTCTCTCTCTCTCTCTCTCTCTCTCTCTCTCTCTCTCTCTCTCTCTCTCTCTCTCTCTCTCTCTCTCTCTCTCTCTCTCTCTCTCTCTCTCTCTCTCTCTCTCATGTTTACCTCTTCTCTCCAATCTCTCTCTCCACTCGCCCGCACCATCCGTCCCTCACCCTCACTACTTCCCCCACTTCTTCCTCCCCTTTCCTGCTCCTTCTTCCCCCCCTCCAGACGTCCTTGGGCCAGACACAGTTTCTCTCTCTTCATCTTCCGCTCGAAAGGCCGGGTGAACGACCTGACGAAGGGTAAGCCAGCTCCCCCATCCCTCCCTCCCTCCCTCGCCAGCCCTTTCCTATACCCAAGGCCTCCTCTCACCCCCTCTCACCCCTCTCATAGCCTCGTCATACAGCCTCCCCCTTCCTATCCTTTCCACATCCCTTCTCCTCCTCATCTTCCTCCTCCTCCTCTTCCTAGCCTACATATTCTGGGGAAGGCAGGCAGACAGACACTCAGAAATGTAAGCCAGGAAGATTTAATTCTGAGAGAGAGATAAATAGAGAGAGAGAGAGAGAGAGGGGGGGCATGCAGTCACGAGGATGTAAGTCAGCAAGATTATCACATGGAAGATTAAATAAAATGATAAAGGAGAAGTAAAAACATGATGACTGGAAGGAGGTAAACGCAAATAAAAGTGAGGTGGGTTAAGGAGAATGAGGAGGAGGAGGAGGAGGAGGAGGAGGAGGAGGAGGAGGAGGAGGGAGACAGGCAAGGAGGGAGTGAAAGAGTGATGGAGGGATGGAGAAAGAGCTCTGTTCAATTCTCGTAAGTTTCTTGGTGTGAGGAAAAACACGGTGATGGAGAGGAGGTAGAGGGAGGGATGGAGAATGGGGGGAGGGAGGGGAGATGAAGGCTTTCTCGACACTTGAGTACAGCATTACTTGATTGTGATTCAGTGTAATATTTCTCTCTCTCTCTCTCTCTCTCTCTCTCTCTCTCTCTCTCTCTCTCTCTAATATTGGTTTCTAACTTTCTACACATATTAGTATATATTCTTCATAGTATTTTGAACAACAACAGCTACAAAAACAACAACGATAATAACAACAAAAGAAACAACAACAACAACAACAACAACAACAATAATAATAATGATAATAATAATAATAATAATAATAATAATAATAATAATAATAATAATAATAATAATAATAATGATAATTATAATAATAGTAATAATAATAATAATAATAATGATAATAATAATAATAATAATAATAATGATAATGATAATAATAATAATAATAATAATAATAATAATAATAATAATAATAATAATAATAATAATAATAATAATAATAATAATAATAATAATAATAATAATAATAATAATAATAATAATAATAACAATAACAATGATAAATCACGTAACTAAATACTCAGCTGCTTAGTTAAGAGATTAAGGACAGCTATCATTATCAACATTATTACTATTTTCATTGTTGTTGTTGTTGTTGTTGTTGTTGTTGTTGTTGTTGTTGTTATTGTTGTTATTGTTGTTGTTGCTATTATTGCTGTTGTTGTTGTTGTTGCTATTGTTGATGTTGTTATTGTTAACGTCGTCGTCTATATTTTTTTTTTCCTGACTACATCAAACGTGTCACCGAAACAACAAAAGCAAGGAAAAAAGAAAGATGAAGAAAAGAAAAGGCATAAATTTAAGAGGTAAGGGTAAAAAGAGAGAAAAAAAAACAGGAACAGTTGGATCTGGTAAGGACAGTGAATGATAGGAGGGATGAATAGGGAAAGAGTAGGCGAGGGAAGAGAGGGTGTAAATTGGGTGGAAGGCTACAGAATATATTGATGGGGAGGAGAAATATTGAGAAGATGGGGTGATGTGTAATGCGGGAGAAGAAGAGGAGGAGGAGGAGGAGGAGGAGGAGGACGAGGAGGAGGAGGCGATGAGTGATGGGCAGATGGAGATGAGGTGGAGGAATAAGTGAATAGGTGGAGATGGATTAAAAGTGATATGAGAGGAGGAGGAGGAGGAGGAAAAGGAGGAGGTACTAGTGGAGGTAAGTGGAAGTGTTGAAGGTGGTGCGTATTCCCTCACAGTCCACCCTCCCTTTCTCCCCACTCCTCTCCTCTCCTCTCCTCTCCTTGCCTCGCCTCTCCCCGCCTCTCACACAAAGGAGGGTGAGGGAGCTGAAAGCACTTGGAGTCACACTGTCTTCATCTTCTAAGGCCAAGAAGTGTGACGTCACATTCTTCCCTCCCTGACCTCCTCTCCTCTCCTCTCCCTCCCTTACTCTCACTCTCTCACCAGCCCCACTCTCCCTCTCACTCTCTGTACTTACATCCTTTACCATTACTCCTTCCTTTAACACTTTGCAACTCTCTTTTTCACTCTCCCTCCTCTTTCTCTT
>NC_059292.1:15758653-15773653 GCF_017591435.1 Portunus trituberculatus | reverse complement strand
CTTGAATGATAATTGACCTGGAAACGAAAAAACAAATCAGATAGATGATAATAATGGATAACAAAACAAATAAGAGAGATAGACGAGACAACTTTCTCGAGACCAACAAAAGGAAAGAAAGACTCATGGCGAAGAAACTGAAAGGGAAGGAGAGAAAAAAGAATTAGCATAAAAATAACATAGAAAATTTTTTAAAAGATCCCCAAAGTCTTGCTAACATCACCACCAGCACCACCACAACCCCCATCACCACCACCACCACCACCTCCACTAAAAATACACCAAGAAGGACAATATACTCCTTTATTCTGTGACGCAACGAGGAGGAGGAGGAGGAGGAGGAGGAGGAGGAGAACGAGGGTAAGTAGAAGGACGAATTCAATAGAAACTTATATGCTAATACACGAAAAATGCGCAAAAGAAAGAACAGGAAGAGGAGGAGGTGGAGGAGGAGGAGGAGGAGGAGGAGGAGAGGAGAATTATATAGAATTACATAGGAAAGTCAAGCAGAAGCAGAATTAGGTCCTTTCATGACTATTCGAGAACTACTACTACCTTTACCCAGAAACTACTAGTAGATAAGGAGATAAGAGGAGGAGGAGGAGGAGAATATTAACAAGAACAATACGAAGAGAAAGAAGAGATAAGGAAAAAGGGAAAGGAAAAGCAAAAGGAAAAAAAATATCTCCATTATAACCAATAATAAAAAAAAGATTAAAAAAAATAATGAAAAAAAAACACACAAAAGAAAAACAAGAAAGAAAAAAAGAAAAAAAATACAGAAAACAAAAAAGACAACGCAAAACAAAACAAAAAACACACAAAACCAAAAAAAACACACGAAAACAAAAAAAACAATAAGAAAAATGGTAATACACTGAATATATTACGCCAGAGCAGAAACTCACAAGAGCTCCCACCACCACCACTACCACCACCACCACCACATCCTTTACCAGCATGAGACGGGCGTTTTACTTTCAGCCTTCGACCTACTAATGGGACGTTGAACCCGCGGAAGGCATTGACACACAATCGGAGGGAGTAGGACGAGGGAAGGGAGGGGGTGGGTGAGGAGTGGAGGTATACTATGGGAGAGGAGGAGGAGGAGGAGGAGGAGGAGGAGGAGGAGAGAAAGACTAAGGGGATGGATAGGAGAGGTGGTGCAGGGGTAAGGGATGGGGAGCAGTAGGAGTGTAGAGCGGAACGAGGAGGAGGAGGAGGAGGAGGAGGAGGATTGGGTAGAGTGGATGAGAGGGAAGGTGATGATGTGAGTGGGGTTGTGATGTTGTGGGGGGGTTGGATGAAGAGGGATACTGAGAAAGAGAGAGAGAGAGAGAGAGAGAGAGAGAGAGAGAGAGAGAGAGAGAGAGAGAGAGAATAATTCAATCTATTAGGGGAAATGGCGATAAAAGAGAAGAGAGAGAGAGAGAGAGAGAGAGAGAGAGAGAGAGAGAGAGAGAGAGAGGAAAGAGAGACAGCGAAAAGAGGAAACATGGAGTCAGATGAAGGTAATAATGAAGGAAAAGAAATTGAGCGAAAGAAAAAAGGAAAGGAAAAAGGAAGAAGAAGAAGAGGAAGAAGAGGAAGAAGAGGAGGAGAAGGAGGAATGGATGGAAGGCAGGATAGAACAAAGAAACGGAACAAAGGCAACAAAGGAACAGGAATAGAGAAGAACGTACATGATATTTATACCATGAGAGAGAGAGAGAGAGAGAGAGAGAGAGAGAGAGAGAGAGAGAGAGAGAATATATGCGTACTGTTAATGTTTTCCAGAATTATGTTATCTTTTTTCAAGTCCATTGATAAATAAGCATACACACACACACACACACACACACACACACACACACACACACACACACACACACACACACACACACACACACACACATTTGCACACAAATGGCTCAGGGTTGCCTACTAACACGCGAGCACACAGGAAAGACTATAGTTACGCACACATACAAGCATACTACACTCATGCAATGGAACTCACTCACACTCACACACACACACACACACACACACACACACACACACACACACACACACACACACACACACACACACACACACACACGCACGCACACAAACGCAAACACACACATGCAACCCTATTTGCTGTGTCAACAATGAATGCTTTTACAAACACAAACACACACACACACACACACACACACACACACACACACACACACACACACACACACACACACACACACACACACACACACACACAGACCCATTCACTGCCACCTATATGATTAATTAACACATTAAGATAACCACTCCTGAATGTGTGACCCAGAAGCGACCCATGAATGTAACCTCTGCCCCTCTCCCCACCACCTTCTCCCACCCCCTCTCCACCCCCTTTCATCCCCAACTGGCGTGACCTTGCCTGGACTCGGAATAACAAGTTGGCCTCGTTCTGGGTGGCTTCCAGGAGGCGAGTGAGTGAGTGAGTGAGTGAGTGAGTGAGTGAGTGGATGGTAAGTGAGTGGTACTTATAAGAAAGGGAGTGTGATTAAAGATGTGTTAGAGAGAGAGAGAGAGAGAGAGAGAGAGAGAGAGAGAGAGTGTGTGTGTGTGGGGGGAGAGGAGGGGGAAGAAGGAAAATCACATAGAATTATCATATACAGAATGGTACTATATATTTCTCTCTCTCTCTCTCTCTCTCTCTCTCTCTCTCTCTCTCTCTCTCTCTCTCTCTCTCTCCAAGGTTCCCCAAGACTCACCCTTATTAATGAGTCAGCTGCTGAGTCAAGGTCACGACTCTCACCGACCAATCAGAAAGCGACATAGGAAGCTCCCTCCACCAATCGCCATCGAGGACGCTTAATTGGGCGCCCCGAATGACCTGTCCTCGCCCTGTCCTCGTTACAACACCACTACCTCGGTGGCCTCGTCTTCGCCGCTCCATTTCAAATATATTGTCAAACGAATCTATTTTTCTTCCTCCCTATCGCCCTAACTTCATTATTTTCTATCTCTCTCTCTCTCTCTCTCTCTCTCTCTCTCTCTCTCTCTCTCTCTCTCTCTAGTTGTCATCCTCATAAATTTTTGTTTTTTCTTGGTTATCAACTTTCACTGGCGATTTATTTGACACTACTACTACTTCTGTCGATGTTATTGTTTTACTACTACCACCACCACCACCACTACTATTACTACTACTAATACTAAAACTACAACAACTACTACTTCTACTACTACTACTACTTCTACGAGCACTATTTATGCTACTATTAAACTGTTGATTCTTCTGGTACTTATTTTTCTACTACTTCTTTCTCTTCTACTACTGGTATTACTAATACTACCACCACCACCACCACCACAACCACCATCACTACTCTTACTACTGCGTGTCTGAGAGTGAGAGTGAGAGCAAGAGGGAGAGGGAGCAGATGGAGAGAGAGAGAGAAAGAGATTGATAATAAGCTCCTACTACTGCTACTATTACTGCTAGTACTACTCATACTACTACTACTTCTACAACAACAACAACAACAACAACAACAACAACAACTGCTACTACTACTACTACTACTACTACTACTACTACTACTACTACTACTACTACTACCGCCACCATTAACAGCCCCGTGTGTCACCCTGGTCGTTATGGTACAATATGGAGGGCGATCAGTGCTGAATTGGAATGTTAAAGGGGATGTTTGTGCGTAAGGAAAGACACGCCCTGCAATCTATGCGTCTATGGGGACAGATCAGGGAGATGGAGGGTGTCTGGTATGGGAGGAGTGGGAGGAAGAGGAGGAGTATGGGTGGGAATGAATGATGGGAGTGAGTAAAGAAAGTGATGCTTACGTGTGTTTTCCTTCTCATTTCACGATCATCTTTATTTTTCACCCTCATTATTGGCTTTTGTCCCACACACACACACACACACACACACACACACACACACACACACACACACACACACACACACACACACACACACACACACACATACACCAAGGACTTTTCATCATCACCCACTTGTTTGTCACCTTAATTAACTGCTTCCTCCGTCTAAGCCACGTCCCCTACCTCACCCCTTTACCTCCCCCTTCCCCTGTCCCTTCTCCGTCCTCTCCTCGCTACCTAGCCTGTGTAAGGTCTTGGGTCGCGAATGGGAAATACGGGGACAACAAAGGCGACAACCCCCATACAGGGAGAGGGGGCAAGCAAAGCCACAAAATGAGAGTGAAACAGCAAGGAGACGCTGCTGTTCGTATTGGTGCTGTTGGTGCTGTTGGTGCTGCTGCTGCTGCTGCTGCCGCTTTTGCTGGGCCACGGCCGAACGAGGACCGCCTGTCCCACTTTCCGACTAGGACGAACACCACCGACATTCTTTCTTCAAATCTCCAGCTTCTCCGTCCTTCTACAGCGCCCCCCGATGCTTTCTAACGTCACACGCCTCTAGGGTATGCCTCTCCCTTCCTCCTGCAGACCATCAATACCTTGTTACTCCCTGATCTCTTGAGATATATTAAGGAAAGTCACGTTCGAAATTTAGTTCACGGCTTTCACCGCCAGAGATCGGGCAACGACCCCAAGATATATATTCCGCTCCGTCGTTGAACATAAAATCGTCAACGGTACCGACTATAGCCCCCGCCCTACGTACCCCCACTGTCCCCTTTGGCTATATCACCACCAGGGGACATGCCAATACCATACCCACCCACTGATTAGGAGGACAATTTTTTGACACACTCTAATTTTACTCCCTCCACGTGTGTGTGTGTGTGTGTGTGTGTGTGTGTGTGTGTGTGTGTGTGTGTGTGCACGCGCGTGTAGGTGTGTGTGGTATTTCCCTTGTTTCAGGTTCGATAAGTGTCCCATGACCCGTGTTTCCTCTCTGTCCTTCTACACACCTGCACAGATTTGGGGGAGAGGTGAGTGCGCCCTCTTGCACACCCTCATACACCTGCTGAAGGGGGGAGAACGTAAGAGCCTACTACCAAATTTATTAGCATTTCCCTTAAGCGATGAAAATAAGCATTAAGAAAATAAACATAAATATTTGCATGGGAGGTTTACACAGCCTGGCGAGCGTGGTGTGTAAAAGGGAACGTTTAGACATAGTTTAGACAGCCAACGCCATCTGTGGAGAGAAGAGAGAACCTGAGAAAGGGAGTGCCACGTTGCCATGTGCTATCTTGCATCTCTAGAAGGAGAAAGCATGGCTATTTCTAACTCATTCAGTACCTAGAGATAGCGATACACTCCTACAAAACACAGGAAATAGCAGAGATGAAGCATGGGTGTGGACGTGGGTGAGGGGCGGGTGCGTAGCCTTGAGGGAGATGGCGGCGGCGGGACGGGTGTGGGCGGGCGTCGGTCACTGACCCTCCGCACCAGTGACACACATACGCACCCGGGGTTTTACTTTCGTCGCGTGGTCGTCCCCGAGGCTGGCACCCGTCAGCTCTACCACCACCACCACCCAAGCCCGAACACCACTTTCTCCACCCTCTCTTCACCTCCACTTACATCCACAACCTTAGAAGTGTAAGCTTTGGGTAGAGAAGTGACGGATAAGCTTTCCTTCAATCTTACACCCCTAATACGAGAAGAACCTGTCAACTTTTAGGGTTTGGAAGGAGACTAGAGGACTGTCAGAACTAGATGCTTTACTTATGACTACTGAGGAATATTCACAACACGGAGGAGAAGCAGCAGCAGGTTCCTCGACTTCTGACCACTACAATATAATGTATGATACGCCTATTCCTCCTTTACCTGCGTCAACACCTGAGACGCTAGAGATTGTTGTTCTCTAAACCTACATCTTCTCAATCTCCCCTCCCTCAGAGCAAACCATGACGTAAGCAAGGTGTGTGTGTGTGTGTGTGTGTGTGTGTGTGTGTGTGTGTAAACCAGGCGTAGTAATGGAGGGGGAAAGTACAGACACAGACACAGACACACACACACACACACACACACACACACACACACACACACACACACACACACACACACACACACACACACACACACACACACACACACACACACACACACACACACACAGAGAGAGAGAGAGAGAGAGAGAGAGAGAGAGCAACATCTTGGAAAAATAAGGTACAATGAAGGAGAGTGACATGAATCCGACGCGGTAATAGCGAACAGCACTGGTTGCGTGACGGATTTTCTCCTGGCCACCGCTGCGGGGGGTGGAGAGGAGTGGAAGGGAGGAGGGAGTGAGGGAGGAGGTTCGGTGGAGGGGAGAGAGGAGAGGAGGGAGTGTACCGGAGGGAATTCCAGTGTATGGTAACAGTATAATGAGCCGTTATATTCCCGTTGTTGCGTCACGTCAGTCAGTTTGACCCGCAACGCCGTGACTCACTTCCTCATTATGGTGTCAGGCGTCCCTACCACCCCTACTACCGCCCCTACCGCCCCGCCCACACACTGCACCCTTTGTTGCCAGGGACGTGCTGACCCACGCCGACCTCACCCACAACAATAACTAACTTTCAATGGCTGAAAAGTACCAACCTTCCTTTTCACTTATTAATTTGCGTCGGCGCCTTCATTACATGTTTTCACTTTAATAGAGGCCGTCACCGTCACAGGCCGACCTTCCCGGGGACTCTGGGAAATCCCCGCCACGCCTCGCCCACCTGGCCACGCCCATACCAGGGTCAGGCTGGGTCACGATGGTCACTGGGAACAACGGGGTCACGGGAGGCATTAAAAAAAAATAAAATAAATAAAATGAAACAGTGGCAGATTTATTTGTAGGGACACAATTGTTCCTTTGTTTCATTTCCTTTTTTTAAATGAAAAACGCAAACAGTGCCGCGAAACAAAAGAGAAAAAATAACAAAACTGTCAGGATCTCACTGGGAGGGAAGAGCAAAGGGTGGGGATGCCATACCGCGGCCGCCCTGCTGACCACCTAGTACTGGTATAAAGTACTTACCTGGCCGCCATGTAGGGGAGCGCAGGAAAGGAAACACCACACTCACCTGAAAAACAAAAAAAAAAGTATTAGTAAACTTTCCCTGTGGAGGCGTAGGTTTCAGGAAAAAACAGTACACACAGGAGTACATATCACGCTTGGGAAGTACTCTTGCTCGAGGGACTTCCGACTGTACTGTAATTTTACGAATGACAGCAGCGTCACACATTGCCAGGAATAACATTTTTTTCATGAACACCAATGCATGAGGATTTATTCAAGATCTGTCCTGACTTGAGTGTATCACTCAACACAAGAGTCAGGCACAGTATTGGTGGAAGCAAGCCAGGCTATGATAGATTAACAAAGCTGTATTAAGCAAAAAAAAAAACTAAATGTCAAAATATTGAAAAATATGAATCATTAGCTCGTTTGTATCTCAGGCTCAGGGAAAGCAGCTTATTTTGCAATTTCTTTTGACATTATGATTTTTCATGGTGTCGCAGTATTTTATTGTTCAACTATGTATTAAACAATAAATCTAACAAATTGTGGTGTTATATCTATTTATGAATAATATCATGCTACATTCGTGCCGCGTCAAATGTTATGAGTCAGTATAATACTTGCACAGTTACAATGACCACCAGGTGGAGTGCACGCGTGGCGGTGCATTAATAAAGTCCCGTGGGACCTGCAGCCACCACAGCCCTCTGTCCCTTCAGGCACACAGCGTAGCCCAGTAAATAAGGCAACACTGCTGGGGCGCGTCTTGCTACTGAAGAGATCAGGAGCCCAGTCAGGTTTGGCTGAACATTCTATTAGTCAAGAGACACTCAGGTACGCGGTCTGTCACTTGTGTTACCAGCAGCACAGCCATCAGGGTGGAAACATCTGGTACGGCCTTAGAATGAGTGATCAGAGAGGACGACGGCGCAGTAACAGAGAGAGTTTCTAAAGTTCTATTAATGAGCTCCAACCAAGCAGCACTAAGACAGTGAATAACAGCGATCTAGCAGTATTCTGGGGTGATGCCAATACAGAATTTCAGTTAGATATGAAAGTGTTACTGACGAAAGGAAAAGCGATTCTGAGATGCTACACATGTATTTTCTAGTATCTGCAAACGCTCTTACTTTTCTGTGCATCTATATGACAATAACACAGTATCCGATAAATATAAGATGCCTTTATCGTGTTTCTATTTTATCATTACTTCCTTTAACAAGAAACTTCCGGTGCATCCCAGACTTAAGCTTAACCCCGCACTTCCAGTCAACTGACGAGCTTAGCCTCCCATACCAGCCAGCAACAGAAAACGAGCGCTTCCCGGCATTGCAGAAAACGGATAAGATAATGGTACACTATGGCAATCTCACTTACTGCCTCACCTCACCAACATTTGAACACAATTTCACTTCTCTTATAATATACGTACGTTCCTATATAGATTTCCCACCATAGAACTTTTGAATGGGATATTTCAATGTATTGTTGATTAATCTGAACACAGTTTCTCATCTAGTTTCGCTTTTTCATCTTATTAAATAAATTCGTAACGTTGATGAAATTTACAAAACGAGGCAAATTAGCATAAATCTAAAGTAAGTAGCAATAAGGAGAGTAGATAAGATTACTGCATGATGTGGTGAATTCATTGGTAGCCCAGCTCATCACAACACCATGAAGTAAGGAAAGGAAGTCATTATAATCGAAGGGAGAGAATTTGCAGTACTGTGGTCAGGTTAGGTAAGAAGAGATCGTGTTAGATTCTAGCACGTTTGGCTAACATTACGATAGATCAAGCTAGATTTACATTGACTTAGCTGAAGTAAGTTTTATCAGGTAAGGTTAGGTTCACTTGGGTAAGTTAGGATAGGTGAGACAAGCTTCAAGTTCAATAAGGGAAGATAGATGAAGTCAAGTTAAATTTACTTTCGTTAAGGATTATGACAGATGAAAGCTCATTTACTTAAGATCAGGATTAGTCAGTTCGTATACATTGAGTTAAGCCTTTTATCTGTTAATCAATCATGTTAATCTATTCAGCCAACGCTGAACAACTCTTAATAAAAACAAAAAGTAAAATAAAATAAACCAAATGAAATAAAATAGACAAAAACGTTATTAAAAAATATTACTATAAAAAAAACCTTACCCTTAACCCTTTCAGTACCAGGACACTTTTCCACACTCATTCTGCTTACTATTTGGTGATTTGACACAGCTTCAGAAACTCATGTAAGAGATAAAAATAGTGAAGATTGTAGCCATTAATCCTCTGACCACCATAGACCCTTCCTAATGCCAATAAAAGGGTCTAATCGTACACAAACTTCCAAGGTAAAAATGTGTTGTAGTACTGAAGGGGTTAATCATCACATCTACGTGAGGTCGGCCAGTCAATAAGTCAGTGAAGTGTGGTGCAGCATTGGTGTTACAGGGTGGTGAGGTGCACGCCGGCTGTCACTGCACGCGGCCAGTTCATACCAGTCACAAGGCAGCGAGGAATGCTACTCAACACCAACGAAAAAAAAAATGAAAGAAAGCAAAAAAGAAAAAGAAGGAAAGGAACGTGTCTGTCGTGAGTTTAGCATTTGCCAGTGCTCTGTTTGCTTGTAATTACACTGACTCATACATAGTCTAACGCACACACACACACACACAAACACACACACACACACACACACAGGGGGAGAGGGTCTTAAAGCCTCTCAGGGGGATATACTGGGATTGAGTGGAATAAGAGAAGGAGGAGGAATAGGAGGAGGAGGAGAAGGAGGAAGAGGAGGAGGAGGAGGAGGAGGAGGAGGAGGAGGAGGAGGAGGAGGAAGAAGAAGAAGAAGAAGAGGAAGAGGGGGAGGAAGAGGAGGAGCCTAAGCAGGTGTTTGCAGTAGGGCCTATGAGTTCAGTGGGTCAATAAGCATTCAGGCATAACACAACAGTTAACATTGACCCCAGCATTCCCTATCTGCCATGTGCGAGTCATCATTTAATTCAATTCACTCCATTTAATGCCTGACCTGACTTCCCTTCCTCCATTTGGCTCCCAGACAGATTACGTGCCGCACCGCCAGAGAAAAAGAGGCCTACAGTAGGAAGCCCCTCCAGCCCCGCTCGCCGCTGCACCCTCAAGCTACTCTAGGCCTACTAATACAAATGGTTGTCTGGGTAGGCCTACTCTCCCCTCGTATAGCTCCCTCGGCCCGATATTTGATATTCCATGAAAAATAGTCTGGAAAGAGGCGACTAGAGCAGGTGCCGAGTGTGGGGGGAGTGGAGGGGGTGGGGCGGCGAGACGACCACCTTGACACTGTTGACTGACTGATGGGGAGGGGAGGCAGAGAGGGGAGGAGTATGGGTTGGGGATAAAGTTTGGGTTCTGGAGGTCAGTGAGATCGTCTGGTCTATTCCATGAGTCCACACTAAGTCTGGTGCAGGTACAGTTCATTGTTATGGCTATTATTATTATTATCATTATTATTATTATTATTATTATTATTTACTATTATTATTATTATTGCTATTATCTACTATCTTCACCATTGTTGTCTTCGTTATCATCATCATCATCATCATCATCATCATCATCATCATCATCATTGTGGTCGTTGTCATCAATATTAATAGCGTGAATACACACCTCATCATCAGCAGCATCAATAACAACAACAACAACAGCAACAACAAATCTAGTGAAAAATAAATAAGAAAAAATAAATGAGTAAATATATCATAATATAAAAAAAAAAAAAAAAACGAGGGAAGCAGGATGAGGCCGTCAGGACCTCCACATGAGAGCAGTCCGTCAGTCAAACACTCCCCCAAGTACGAGTAAGTAACCTGCCTTACCTCCCATCTGAACCAAAGCAACAAAGGCCAAGCATACCAGAACACAGTCACGTTAAACCACATCCAACATGAAGAAAAACAACAAAATTTCACATCAAACCACAGTCAACCTTACCAACACATTCCACTCACATTCCATCCACCTATCAATCAATCCATATGTCCATCCACTCCTCTCTCCTCTTTCCTGTCCCCTCCTCACCACCTCAACAGCGTTCTCCTTTGTTCTCCTGCCGCCTCCCACCCATCCCTACCTAACCCTGGCTTTCTACTCCCATCCCTCCTCCACATCCACCAGACTGGCACATATATTAAGCATGGAGACACGATCACCCGCCGGCCAGGGACACGTGAGGGGGTGACGTTGTAACAGGTGTGAGCAGGTGTGTGTGTGTGTGTGTGTGTGTGTGTGTGTGGGTGGGTGGGTGGTAGGAAAGGTGCAGGTGTGCGAGGGAAGAGGGTCACTCTCTCTCTCTCTCTCTCTCTCTCTCTCTCTCTCTCTCTCTCTCTCTCTCTCTCTCTGAAGCAAACTATATTTCGAATTGCAAAAAACAGAAAAGTACGGAAAAAACAGAAAACACACACACACACACACACACACACACACACACACACACACACACACACACACACACACACACACACACACACACACACACACACACACACCTAACGAATAAAAATCCAATCTAAAACAACGAGTTCCAAACAATAATCATCTCAGGTGGAAAGATCATTTTATTTACTTCAATTTACCTACGTCGTAATAATTCTGCTCACTCGTTTAATGTAAACACAGAGAGAGAGAGAGAGAGAGAGAGAGAGAGAGAGAGAGAGAGAGAGAGAGAGAGAGAGAGAGAGAGAGAGAGAGAGAGAGAGAGAGAGAGAGAGAGAAAACAGATATGAAGGAAAAATGGAGACTAACGATGATGAAACGACAGCAATTAACAGGCGTAAAAATTAGGAGAGAGAGAGAGAGAGAGAGAGAGAGCAATGACCGGGGACCAGACACAGAAAACGAAGTGGAACAAAGAAGGCGAGAGAGAGAGAGAGAGAGAGAGAGAGAGAGAGAGAGAGAGAGAGAGAGAGAGAGAGAGAGAGAGTCAGACAGACAGACAGACAGACAGACAGACAGCGAAGGTCGAGCGGGCGCAAACTATACAGGGACTTTAGAAATAAATTATTCTCGCTGTTGGGAGGTGACGTGACCACAGGACGCAGCTGGAGAAGGAGGAGGAGGAGGAGGAGGAGGAGGACGGTGGACTGGAAAAAAGAGTTGGGATTCTACCTAGCTGAAATACACATCCATACTCCCTCCCCCCTTCTCTCTCTCTCTCTCTCTCTCTCTCTCTCTCTCTCTCTCTCTCTCTCTCTCTCTCTCTCTCTCTCTCTCTATCTATCTATCTATCTATCTATCTATCTATCTATCTATCTATCTATTTTATATAACGTTCCTAGTAACAGATCAGAAGGAGCAAGAGAAAGAGAAGAGGAGAAGAGGAGGAGGAGGAGGAGGAGGAGGAGGAGGAGGAGGAGGAGGAGGAGGAGGAGGAGGCTTACATAATATAGCCTTATAAATTTTCAGAATCATTAGCTGGATGGGCACAAAGACTTTTCACTAGAACATAACACACACACACACACACACACACACACACACACACACACACACACACACAAGTTAATCAGTTTTGTGATGAACTGGGAGTTCCTACGTAAGAGAGAGAGAGAGAGATGTGTGTTACATCATGTTGTCTCTCTCTCTCTCTCTCTCTCTCTCTCTCTCTCTCTCTCTCTCTCAAGAACAGCTGATGATAGTAAAAACCTTTATTTACAATTCCTCCTGAAAAAAGATAAATAAACAAAAGAAGAACAAGAACACCTGATGACAACGATAACAATAGCAACCATAACCAGTGAAAATAATAAAGAACAATATCAAACTAACCAAGAACACCTGCTGTCTAGTAACAATGAACTGAGACCAGCAAACACCACATCATCACCACACTAATACAAGCCAGCACCTCAAACCTCCACCTCCACCTCCACCTCCGCCCATCTCCCCTCAGTATGTCGTAAGCTGGTAGTGAGGCGGCCGGCGTTCCCCAAGGGTGCCATCGCTCACTGCAGCCTCTAAACGTAACCAAATAGTGTAAGGCATGAGGGGAGCATGATGGGGGTCCGAAGCTACGCCACCATAAGCTTATCACTGAGCGATCCCAGATGAGCTTACGGCGCCACTTGATCCTCGCGTCTATATATCTACCAGCCTTTCCTGTAGACTCTGTGAACCACCCTACCCCACCATATGCCCTCACAACACCTCCCTCACCCTGACGTCTCCACTAGTCACTTATTCCTTAACCTAACTTCACCACGACCTGGCCACGCCCTGACATCACTTCTTTCCACTAGCTACTTTGGTCTCACCTAGGCCTGTATTATTAAACGCTTTGCTCTCTCACCATCACTGCTCTCCAAAGCCTCCAGTTGAAGATACTCGTGTTATTAAGAGTATTTTCATGGTTCTGGTAGTAGACTGGCAAGATTTCAAGTTTATTAAAAAGAGAAACTGTCTGTCTTCAAAACCCGGTTATTTGTCTGTGTGGCCTTAGAAAATTGTCGTAGTGAGAAAGAAAAGGCGTTTTTTAATACTGGCTCTAATCTCACCATGTCCTAACCACACACTGCTAGTCTTGCCTTCATTAGCTACTTCATAACCTAACCTAACCTCAGTACACTCTAACAAAGCCCTAACAGCTGAGTCTAAACCTGATAATTAATTGTTACAGCACCTTAAATTAGTTAGTCCTTCATCCAGTCAACCAATCGATTTATCTATCAGTCATTTATAATCTTATCTCACATAGCATATCGACACAACACCAAAAGACATCCTTGGAACCAACACCAACCCACAAATTTTCTCTCTCTCCCCCTCTCTCTCTCTCTCTCTCTCTCTCTCTCTCTCTCTCTCTCTCTCTCTCTCTCTCTCTCTCTCGGGACGGCAGGTGTGCATCATTATCACATGCAAGACTCCTCCTCATCACAGACAACATTTTTTAACCTGTTATGATACACTAGGGAAGAAAAAGATACACAGGCGAACTTCAGAGAGAGAGAGAGAGAGAGAGAGAGAGAGAGAGAGAGAGAGAGAGAGAGGGGAAGAGAGAGTATATACATGTTTGTCTATACCGGAGACGCAACTGTTATGAATTGTGTATTGCCTCACCACCACAACATGACAAGGCAGAGTTTGGGGAAGGGGAGAAAGGAGGGAGGGAAGGAAGAAGAGGAGAGAAGGGGAGGAAGAAGGGAGGGAAGGAGGAAGAGGAGGGAAGAGGAACGAAGAAAAAAGAGAGAGAGAGAGAGAGAGAGAGAGAGAGAGAGAGAGAGAGAGAGAGAGAGAGAGAGAGAGAGAGAGAGAGAGAGAGAGAGAGAGAGAGAACATAGAAAGGAAAAAAAAAGGAGGAGGAAAAGGAGGAGGGGAAAAAGGGAGTACAAAGGTCTTTTCAACACCCAAGACTTATCCTTTCCGAGCCTCGTATCCAAAAATATTACCCACAAGTCAAGTCCATATGGTTATAAAAATCCTGCGGCCGTGTCTCTCTCTCTCTCTCTCTCTCTCTCTCTCTCTCTCTCTCTCTCTCTCTCTCTCTCTCTCTCTCTCTCTCTCTCTCTCACTACATCACTTGCATTTTCCTCTACTTACATTATTGCATTTACCCTCCACTGCCATCCTCCTCCTCCTCCTCCTCCTCCTCCTCCTCCACCTCCTTTCTTCCACTCATAACCGCCTTTGAAATTGCTATCAAGTGGATTTAGCAAACTTCGCACCAACGAGGGTCAAGGGAGGGGAGGAGGAGAGAGGAGAGTGGGGAGAGGAGAGGAGAAGGAATTAAAGGGGTCGAGTGAGGGGAAGGCGAGGAAGGGGTCTGAACTGAAGGAAAGGGCCCAGCTAGGGGAGTTGAGGGCACCAGGGAGAGAGAGAGAGAGAGAGAGAGAGAGAGAGAGAGGTAGTATATCATGAAGAGTGAGAAAGGTAATGTGAAAATGAATAAAAGAAATTAATTGAAGCAAGAAGAGAACAAAACAAGAACAAGAACAAGAAGAACAAGGAGGAGGAGGAAGATAACGATGACCATGTACAAGAAATAACAAAAATAAAAGAAAGAAACAAAGAGAAAGAAAGGAAAAGGATAAAAGACTGAAAAAGGTTAAAA
>NC_059292.1:15736153-15751153 GCF_017591435.1 Portunus trituberculatus | reverse complement strand
TCCTGCTTCCCTTGCACGCCACTGCTAGAAAGTCAGTCACACGCGCGCGCAAACACACACACACACACACACACACACACACACACACACACACACACGTGCGCGAGTACTTTCGCGCAAGCAATTGCTCTCTTCGCTTGCCTCTTTCTCTCTTCCATTCCCTCTCTTCGCTCTCTTCTGCGTCCTCCACCTACTACTACTACCCTACACCACGCCACCTCTACCACCGTCATGCCCATGCTCTACCACCACCACCACCACCACCACCACTATCAGCTCCTCCTCCTCCTCCTCCTCCTCCTCCTCCTCGTCGTTCTCTCTACTAACATCACTAAATCCATCACGAGAGGTATCGATCGCGAAGGTCACCGGGTGCTCGGGGTGATGGAGTACACACTGCAGGAAGCGTCCGGCCTGCTCTTCCTCCTGCCTGCCAGCCCACCCGCCTGCCTGCCGCCCCTCCCTGCCTGCTAAGATGATGATTAAGGAAGGTCAAAGGCACCGAACGAGGAGGAAGGAGGAGGAGGAAGGAAAGAGGAGGTAGGAGATAAGAGGAGAAAGGATGTCTAATGGAAGACTCTCTGTCAAGTTATGGGACAGTGGAATTCGTGCGGTGTTGTATTCCTCATGTCAATTTTCGTTTTCTTTTTCTTTTCCGTATTCTTGCTTGCTTTTTTTCGGCGTAGGGTACTCTCTCTCTCTCTCTCTCTCTCTCTCTCTCTCTCTCTCTCTCTCTCTCTCTCTCTCTCTCTCTCTCTGCCTCGCACCAGCCGTCCCTGTTTTCTTTTAATCTCGTTCTGTGTACCCTTCTTGTCTCATTATCATTATTGTTGCCTCCCTTCCCATTCTTCTTCTTCTTTTCTTCTTTCTTTTTTTTCTCCTTTCTGTCTACGCGTTACTCTCCTCTTCGTATCTTCTCTCCGGACTGACAATGATAAGTTTTCCCTTGAATATAAACCATCCATCCCTTCGTTTTCTCTTCCCAGTCAACAATCATCCCATTTTCTATTCAAGGCCGGCAGCCATTCATTTTCTTGTTCAGGGTCATCCATTCATTTTCTCTTCAAGGCCGTTCATTTTCTTTTCACGGCCAGACCTCCATTTTCTGTTCAAGGCCAGCCGAACATTCATTTTCTTTCTGAAGGACAGTCATTCAAGTTACAGCTCCTAGACCAAACAGAGGCGTGTCTTTCAAACTAGTCACGACAGCTTAGTTACCGCTTAAACTCCTCTCTCTCTCTCTCTCTCTCTCTCTCTCTCTCTCTCTCTCTCTCTCTCTCTCTCACTGGTAGCGCGTAGGTACTTCACTCCCTGCAATTGAACACAAGCATGGTATTTTCTCCCTCGTACCTTCCCATCACGCAGGTCGCTGTTGAGACCTTCCTTGCGTGCTATTTATAACTCAGCTCTATTTTAGTCCAACGCTTTTATTTTTCATTTCTCCCTTTTTTTCACTAGAAATGTTGGTATTTCGTGCAACTATTCGCCGAAAAAAGTAATGATATGAAGAATAACTGCCCCAAATGATCCGTTCTAAAAATTTCATGGACTTCCTGTAATAGATTTGGTGTTCCTTCTATGACCTGTGTTTAAACATTCTATAAGCTTTTTGGTACTTAAGGCTACTTGTTCCGTCTGTCATTAAGGATAATTTTGTGGAACACTACATTTAAACAGCGTTAGTTGAAGCTACACGAATTTTTAATGAAGCTTTTTAATGGGTCTAGTGACTGATTAACAAACATTTTACATTAGGAACAGATGGAACACTCTTGAAAGCCAATAAATCATCTCTATGACCTTTGAAAATGCTCGTGGTGATAGAGCAAACTGTTCTTCAATACCGCCCTAAGCTTGGTGCAGACTCCACGACCTGCACATCTTCCTCTTACTACTCCAACCCAACATTATCGTGTCGTGTCGCCACCTGCTCCACAACAACGATCCAGCACGCCGCCATAAACACGCATGACCATCCTGTAGTCAGATATCGTCCCCTATAAGCGCCATACACATATATAAAGAGACAATATGACCCTTATCGACACCGTAGAAGCCCGCAACGACCACCCAGGGCCACTAAAAACACCGCAGCCTACCATATCCACGCCCACAAGGGTATATTCTTCCTTCCTGAGCCTCCCGTAGACACTCAGGATATTGTACGAATCCTCCCTTGAGGCATCGGAGATTACCTTCTTACCTTCCTTCCCGCCTTCCCTAAGACTTGCTACGCGTCCTCAAGTGGCTCACAACACCCTCAAGAGATGGTACAGCCTCAAGATACTCCATGCAATGTACAAATTCAACGTGTGCTTCTCTTGTGCTGGTGATGCTGCATCCCCTTCCCTATATGTCTTCTCTTCTGCTTATGATGTTGCTACCATTGCCTCTATCCCTTGGCTATCGTTGCTCCTCCTCATGTCTTCTGTTTCTCCTATAGTGTTGCTGATGCTTCTCTTTGTTCACCTCCTCCTCCTCCTCCTCCTCCTCCTCCTCCTCCTCCTCCTCCTCCTCCTCCTCCTCCTCCTCCTCCTCCTCCTCCTCCTCCTCCTTCTCCTTCTCCTCCTTCACTTCCTCTATAATACTTAGCTCTTCGTCCTTCCTTCATTCCTCCCTCAGGCTTTCCTTTCTTCCTCCTTTCGTTCCCTCGCGCCTTTCTAAAGCTGCGTAATCAATCATAAAAAGGGAGAAGAAAGTATGATCACCACCACCATCACTGCCGCCACATCCAAAACAACAACCACAACAACAACAAAAACAGAATGAAAGTATTTATCTTCCCGGCGAGGGCCTGGTGTGGCCCAGTCAGGGGACCAGACAGGGCCACGCCGCTGGGAAACACAAGATGGACCAAATTCGTGAAGGTAAGGAACGGGAACACCAGCCTTCCTGACCCTCCCGGTTAATGTGTTTGTGTCTCCCTCCCCGCCAGACAGACCCTGCCAGTGTGATATTAAAAGAAACAACGACGATGTATTTAGATAGAAAAAAAAAAAGGAGGGAGGAGGAGGAGAGGCCTCATCAGAGCGGTGGTGTGGTGGCGGAGGCGGTCGGGGTTCAGCGGCGTCCTCTTCTTCCTCTACCGCCGTCAGGGTGAGGCCGATGACCCACCGAAAGGACGCCCCGTGGGAGCTCCTGACGGGGAATCGAATATATGACGCAGACAGATGAACCACTGGACCGGCAAACTAACTGAGCCACATTTGCATAGTGGTCGATCGCACCGAGAGACGAGTTGACTAAGGGTGCCATGAGTGTTGCCTCCCCATCCCCCTTTTCCCTCTGACTCCCTCTCCCTTTCTCTCTCTCCCTCCCTCCCTCCCTCCCTCCCTCCCTCTCACTCTCTCTCCACCTGTATATTGGTCACACTTTGTACTACTGTCCTCGCCTAGCGGTCCAAAGGCTGTTAGTTCGATCCTAGCTCACGGCAGATTCGGGGTGGTAGAGGCGCCACAATCTGCTACAACTCAAGCCAGCGCTGAATCTTTTTTTTTTGTTGAGGCGTATTCCTTAGTTTGGTTAATTCGGTACTTCTTTTTCTTCTTTTTCTTCTTCTTCTTTTTCTTCTTTTTCTTCTTCTGATCTTTCATCGTCATTATTCGTATTCTTCTTTTATTTCTTTTTAGTGTTTTATCTTGTGTCCTTTGTGATTTTATCTTTTACCCTCTTATCCATCTTCCTATTCTTCTTCCTCCTCTTCCTCCTCTTCCTCCTTCTCCTCCTTCTCCTCCTTCTTCTCCTCCCTCTCCTCCTCCCCCTCCTCCTCTTCCTCCTACCTACTCCTCCTCCTCCTCCTCCTCCTCCTCCTCCTCCTCCTCCTCCTCCTCCTCCTCCTCCTCCTCCTCCTCCTCCTCTTCCTCCTCCTACTCCTCTTCATCTTCCTCTTCCTCCTTTAGAGGAGTCTTTGCCTTTGCTATTCTTTTTCTTTTACGATAGTTTAAATGGAGTAGTTCGCAAACAGCCAAGTAAAGGCCAGTAGGCCTGCTGCTGTCTGTTCTTCCTTTGTATTCCTTTGTATTCCTCCTCCTCCTTTCCTCCCCAGTCTTCCTCATCTTCAAATACCTGTTCACTGAGATTTTATCTATACTGAGGTAAAACTACTGAAAACTTCCCAGGAAACTTTTACCTGTGTTTTGTAGAGGAGGCGCCGGCGACGATTAATCAGCAGGTACAGGAAAGCAAGTTAGAGAAGGAAACGTCGTAAAAACATGAAATTTCTTACCGGACAGACTAAATGAACTCCCTCCGTGTGTGTGTGTGTGTGTGTGTGTGTGTGTGTGTGTGTGTGTGTGTGTGTGTGTGTGTGTGTGTGTGTGTGTGCTAAGTTTTTTTTTCCACACCTCCTTTTGTTATTTTATTGAAATTCAATTATTTCCCTCATGCAGCAATGCATAAAAATAATTTCCGTAACAATAACATCAGAAAAAACGTCCTGAACCAAAAAAAAAATAATAGATTACAAAAAAATATATAAATAAATACAAAAATTAACTGAAAAATCAACAAGCTCATTTACGAAACTACTAAAGTCTATAAAAATTCTCTCCTATTGAGTCTTTCCCTATTGATTCCGCCTATTTATTCTGCCTATTGAGTCTGCCTTGCTCGTGGTGACCTGCAGAGAATCAGGTCCTCACAGCAGGTCAATACAAGGTATCTAAATTTCGTGTCAGTCAGTCAGTCAGTCAGTCAGATAGTGGATCAATAAGGGTGACACCTCCTCCATAACGTGACTAAAGACCACCACTACACCTTATTGTGGCGCAGATCAATCCATTATAGAGGTGGACATGTTGCTGGTGATGTGACAAAAAGTATCAGTAAAAAAGGAAAAGAAAAAAAAAAAGAGAAAAAAAGAGAAAGTGAAAAGGAAAAATACTGAAAAAATTATAAGAGAGATTTATTGAGTTACTGTAATGACTTCAATGTTGTTTCCAGTCTCTTCGGATAACTAGAAGGTAAAATTGTTATCATCTCTATTTTCCAATGATTTTTTTTTCTTTCCATTTCCTAAAGCGTGTTCATCCGTTACACTTCTGCATCATTGCCTGCCTTCATTCTTGACTCTGTTTTATTATTTCGTTCCAGTGTACAGTGTGTCTTTCTATTCACGTTAAAAATGTACAGGGGGGAATATACGTATTATTCATTTGTCAACTCATAATGAAATTTGGCATTGAGGTACCGTGGAGTTTCATTGCGATATACATTTTGCGTTCTCTCTCTCTCTCTCTCTCTCTCTCTCTCTCTCTCTCTCTCTCTCTCTCTCTCTCTCTCTCTCTCTCTCTCTCTCTCTCTCTCTCTCTCTCTCTCTCTCTCTCTCTCTCTCTCTCTCTCTCTCTCTCTCTCTCTCTCTCTCTCTCTCTCTCTCTCTCTCTCTCTCTCTCTCTCTCTCTCTCTCTCTCTCTCTCTCTCTCTCTCTCTCTCTCTCTCTCTCTCTCTCTCTCTCTCTCTCTCTCTCTCTCTCTCTCTCTCTCTCTCTCTCTCTCTCTCTCTCTCTCTCTCTCTCTCTCTCTCTCTCTCTCTCTCTCTCTCTCTCTCTCTCTCTCTCTCTCTCTCTCTCTCTCTCTCTCTCTCTCTCTCTCTCTCTCTCTCTCTCTCTCTCTCTCTCTCTCTCTCTCTCTCTCTCTCTCTCTCTCTCTCTCTCTCTCTCTCTCTCTCTCTCTCTCTCTCTCTCTCTCTCTCTCTCTCTCTCTCTCTCTCTCTCTCTCTCTCTCTCTCTCTCTCTCTCTCTCTCTCTCTCTCTCTCTCTCTCTCTCTCTCTCTCTCTCTCTCTCTCTCTCTCTCTCTCTCTCTCTCTCTCTCTCTCTCTCTCTCTCTCTCTCTCTCTCTCTCTCTCTCTCTCTCTCTCTCTCTCTCTCTCTCTCTCAGCCTTCTTTCTACCACCCTTCACATAGATCTCATTCCTTCCTCCCTCGGTCTCACATTTCTCTCAACTCAACCCCTTTTCACACGTCTCCTCTCTCCCTCTCCCTCTTTTCCCTTCTCCCTCTCTCCCTCTCCCGGCGTCTAAGTAACGGAGTGGATGTTACCTCAGCAAACAGTGTCTGCAGGTGTTTCTTTAATCTCCCAATTTACTTCCCTTCCCCTCCATTATAAATATTTCTCCCCCACAACATCAACATGGCTGGGTGATACCATTAGGAGGAGTGCCAGCCCCAGTGCCACCCTGTCTGCCGAGATGCCACACCGCCGCCAGACTAAATGAGGGGAAAGAGTGAGGTATGTACGGAGTAAGGGAGTTAGGGGAGGGAGGGACGGAGGACGCACGGAAGGAAGGAAGGTCGCGGCCAAGGTTAGGGAGCTACTACCAAAATACTTTACCCACTGCCACCGAAACTTTGCCGTCGGCAGACCCAGCCAGCCACTAGCCAGCCACTCAGCCAGACAGCCAACCAACCAATAGCCAGCCACTTAACTAGACAAACAGACAGCCACACAGACATCCATCCACTAGCCAACCAGCCACCCAACCAGCCAGATAATTAGTTAGACAGACACTCATTCACTTACACTCATCATCCATCCATCCAGTCAGCTCACCAATCAATTACTTAGCTATTCACTCACCAAAACAGTTAACCAGTCAGCCAACCAGACAATCATTCATCTAGTCAGTCACCTAATCAGTCACCAACCAGTCATCTAGTCACTCAAAAATATCCTCCTCTCACACCATCTGCGCCCCTTTGCCTCTCGCCCGCCACCTCTCGCCCGCCGCCCGCCAGGTGTTAGAGGGTACAGCGCGGCGCCTTCACGGCAAGACGCTAAAAATCACAGGAACAAATAAAGCTGGAAAGGGAATGGCGAGGCGAAGCATAAAATGATTTACTGCTCCAAGTGAGAGAGTGAGGGAGGAGGGACGGAGGAGAGGGAGAGGATTTCGGAGGATAGGGAAGGAGGAGGAAAGGAGGGAAAAGTGAACGTGATGAAGAAAGGAAAGAAGGAATGAAGGAAGGGTTAAAGCGATGAAGATGAAAGGGCAAAGGATGAAAAGAATGACGGACACGAGGGTAGGAAAGAGGTGAAGCATGGAGGAGAGGGGAAGGGATGCAAGAATGGAAAGGAAGAGGAGAATGAGGCAGAATGTAAGGACGGAAGCGGTAGAATATAATATCAGTGGCTTACGAAGAATGCAACTGCGGAAAAGAGAAAGGAAGCACGAGTGACAAAGGGCTGCGATGTGCTACGAACAGAATTATAGGAAGTGCAACAGAAAAAAAAGAAAAGAAAAAGAAATACGTGCAAAACCGAAAGGCAAGAAAATGATGAAGTATGCAAGACCGTGAAAAATAAATAAGACTGCGTAATGAGAGCAGAAAAAGAATAATAAATACAATGATGAACAACATACTCAACGAAACACTGAAATAACAGATAAGAAAAATACAAGCAAAATGATCACAGTAATGTAGCATAAGTGAAAACAAAGACAATAACTTAAAAAACAGCACAATATTCACACTACATGACGACATAAATAATTAGAAACAATGCTAGACTTCACCCAAGATAAGACTCGCACGCGGCACAGTCTTTCCGCTCCTCCACTCCCCACCTCACACTATTACCGCCGCTGAGTCTCCTCTTGCTTATGAGATACGATAGAATAGAAGATAACATGAGAAAGGCCACCGCTGGAAAGCAAATGTCAGGAAGCTCATCTCTCCTCCACCTTCTGGAAACACTCCACGCACTACCTCACCACCGCCTTCCATCCCACACCACCCCTTACAACATCCACCACACCCACTTCAATTGTTGCTCCCACCACATCACCCCCTTGTATCTCCCCAGTTCATCTCTCTTTGTTGGAAACACCACACTCATATCATTAGTTCATTCTTCCCTACACTGTCCCTTCCCATGTTTATCCTACACACACACACACACACACACACACACACACACACACACACACACACACACACACACACACGCCCGGTAGCTCAGTGGTTAGAGCGCTGGCTTCACAAGCCAGAGGACCGGGGTTCGATTCCCCAGCCGGGTGGAGATATTTGGGTGTGTCTCCTTTCACGTGTAGCCCCTGTTCACATAGCAGTGAGTAGGTACGGGTTGTAAATCGAGGAGTTGTGACCTTGCTGTCCCGGTGTGTGGTGTGTGCCTGGTCTCAGGCCTATCCGAAGATCGGAAACAATGAGCTCTGAGCTCGTTCCGTAAGGTAACGTCTGGCTGTCTCGTTGCAGACTGCAGCAGATCAAACAGTGAATCACACACACACACACACACACACACACACACACACACACACACACACACACACACACACACACACACACACACACACACACACACACACACACACATACACACACACACCCCTATCACCTCATGTCACCTCGTCTCTACACCTCTCTTCACCTACGCAGTTTCTCTCACCCCCATTATCCGGTGCATGTGTTCCTCTCGGTTTCTCAAGCGCTCACTCCTCCCCCACCCCAACTCTCTCTCTCTCTCTCTCTCTCTCTCTCTCTCTCTCTCTCTCTCTCTCTCTCTTGTCACACCTTCACTGCACTGTCACCCACACACGTTATTCTTGATCTAATATTCTAATTGGAGAGAAATGGAGAGAAAAGAAAAGCAAGGTACGAAAAAATTGGGGAAAAAAGATGAGAAAATAAGAAGTCTGATAGGAAACTCGTGGCGTGGTGAAAGAAATTATAAGGAAGTCTTGAATAGAATTTGAATTTTAAGTATGGAAATTATTTGCGCAATCTAACAGACTTCCTTTCTCTCTCTCTCTCTCTCTCTCTCTCTCTCTCTCTCTCTCTCTCTCTCTCTCTCTCTCTCTCTCTCTCTCTCTCTCTCTCTCTCTCTCTCTCTTGCAAACGGATATGCAGACACACCGATAGATAGAAGAAAGGACAGATAGATAAATAGAAATATAGATACATGTATTAAGAGACAGAAAGACAGATAGATAGATAGATAGATAGATAGATAGATAGATAGGAAAATAAACCAATAGACAAACAAACATATAAATAGATAAGGATAAGCTTTGCCCTTCGTTCCAACAGACACACGAACAAACACACCACAATGTCACAAATGAAAGGGTAATGCCGTGCAAAACAAAGCAACAGACAGACAGACAGACGGACGAACAGACAAGCTGGAACAAGACTTGCCCTTCCCTCAAGATCAAAAGGCCATTATCTTCTCAACAGGCGAGTGAAATGAGGAACCACGGACACGACCCTCCTGGAGACGAGACGCACAGCCACTACCAGCCACACAAATTACCTTTTATCATATTCTACCTTATACGTTTTTCAAGTGCTCAAGTGATTTTACTGAGCCAGAATTAAGCTACTTTTTTTATGTGAGAGAAGTCTGGCCAAGGGCAACAAAGACGATGAAACAAAAAGGCCCACTTACATGCTAGTCCTCGAGCAGATCCGAGAGAATTAGCCAAAAAATGGGTAAATGTCTTGAAATCTTCCTCTTAAATGAATGATACTGAAAGGTTTAAGAAGAGAGTAAGAAAATAAAGGAAGCTGCAAGAAGGCATCAGACCAACACGTGGTAGTCCCGATATGAAACACATCTACTCATTTCCATCTGTCATTCCGATCCATAAATTTCAACTCCATCATTAGTCTTTAATTTATCAGTGGCGTCTCTTATCAACCATTTCACTGCTTTAGCCGTCCACCGTTAACCTGCTTAGTACGGAGATATTTGTTTGCATGGAGACACAGGAGAGCAAGGAGGTTCGTTCTGCCTTTTTAAGCTACATAGATAACATCGAGAACTTAGCATGAAAAAGTGTTCAGAAAGTTACAGGCACCTAACCACACGAGAAGTATAAAAACAGAAACACACAAAAGGAGAGTAATTGGACCTACCCGTGTGTTTTTTTTTTTCCTCTCGCTGTCTATCTTTATTTCCATCTCTATCCCATTTTACCTTTCTTTTCTCTTGTCTGTATCTATCTATCCTTAATTCGTACCTGTCTATCTATCCTCGCTTCTTTTTTGCGTATGTATGTGTGTCTATCCTTGTTTCCACCTGCCTGTGTCAATCTGTCATTGTTTCCGCGTGCCTCTATCCTTTCTTTTCTTTTTGACTGTTTTTATTTATTCAAGTTTGCTTCACCTCTCTGTCATTTCTTATGCATGAAGAGTACTGACCAGGGGCAGCAAAATTCATATATACAAAAAAAAAAACCTAGTGAAGTGCCATTTCTTACAAAAAGAAAAAAATTGTACCTTTATATACACATGTTATGTCTTTCTTTTCTTATTTTCACCTGTTTGGGTTCGTCTGTCCATGTTTCTACTTGTCTGTCTAAGCTTGTCTCTGTATGTTTATGTGTGTGAAAATATGTCTGTTAATATCAAAATGAGGGCTCTCTCTTATTTCTCCGCCACCTGTCTATCTATTTATATATTGCTCTATGTCTGTCTATCTTGCATTTTCGTCTATCCCATCACGGTGTTTTGCTTTTCATTCTGTCTCTCTTTTACGTCTGTTTCTATTGTAGCCAAATTTTCCATCCGTGTTCGTCTGTCCGTGCGTCTGTCTCTGTGCTTCAAATTCGCCTGCCCGTGTGTGTCAGTCTTCATTTGTTTATCCTGTCTCTGTGTGCATCCGTGTTGCGATGTGCTCCTGTATCCCATGTGTGTGTGTGTGTGTGTGTGTGTGTGTGTGTGTGTGTGTGTGTGTGTGTGTGTGTGTGTGTGTGTGTGTGTGTGTGTGTGTGTGTGTGTGTGTGTGTGTGTGTCCACGCGAGAATGTTTTCACCCACTGACATTAGGAAAAAAAAACATATTGTTCCTGCTCTTAGATTTTCCCTTTTCTCTCATTTTTCTCCAGTCATGAACATCAAACAACGATCTTCCTTGCATCTTATCATAGCCTTCCTCTCAGCACCAGTGTCAACAATAACAAAAACAATGAGGACACAAAAGAAACAAGAGTAGAGAGGTCCTGAGCCACATGATACGCCTTGTTTATGCCTCCTACTCACTGGTCCTTGACGTGCTTTCTTGAGTCACTAATCACTGTGAAGCATTTGATGTGGTTTCCCAGACACCTCAGAGTACGGCGCATATATTTCCTATACCATTTCCTTCCTATCTATTTCCTTTCCTATTTACATGAAGCTCATCCCCATTTACATCCTCCTTTCCCTGCCACACACACACACACACACACACGCATACACACACAACACAGCACAGCACAGCACAGCACAGCACAGCATAAGTGAAGCGCGTGAACTTTAAAAACAAAAAAAAACAATGAAACACATCCAGCTAATTTGCCCACTGCACGTATCTCAGGGAAGGAAGGAAAAGTGTCCGTGTCCGTGTCCCAGTTTCCCGGTACGCACATGCAGGTATTCATTTTTCTCCCTCACCTCCTTCAGCATTCGGTTATTTATTCAGGCCATTCACCTTTTATTATTCAGGAGATATCTATTGCTAAAATCAAATATGCTGAGGCCACTTTCCTCTCCGTCACACCTGCCCCACAGAGAGAGAGAGAGAGAGAGAGAGAGAGAGAGAGGAAACTGTCCAAGTCCTTACGTAGCTTTTCTCCCCTTCTCCTACTCTTCCTCCTCCTCCATTTTTTCTCTTCTCCCTCTTTTCCCTGTTCCTCTCCCTTTCCTCCCCTTCATCTCTCCATCCCCTAACACGTTTCCCCTTTGTCCGGGCTTACTCATCCGTATCTCCCCTTACTTTCCTCCCCTTTTCGTTACCCTCACCACTTCCTAAGCCTCTACCTCTCTCCCTACCCTTCCTTCCCTCCCCTCCCTCCACTCCCGTACCACCTGCAATACAAACCTGTCCACTTCCACCTCCCTTCCACACTGTACCCTGTCTGTTACGTCCCCATGATTGCTCCATCTTCCTTTTCTCCTCTCTCTCTCCTTTCTCTGCCCCATCTCTTCCCTCTCACCTCCTTCCCTTCACTCCCTCCTATCTCCGCCACGCCTCAAGGGTAATCTGACATGTCCAAGACGCGTTGTGTGACCGCCCTGGAGGTAGAGGATGAAATTCATATCATACTTAAGTGAGAAAGCCGAAGAAGAGGCACGAAGGAAGGAAGGAAGGAAGGAAGGAAGGAAGGAAGGAAAGAAGGAAGGAAGGGAGTGGGAGACGATGGGGTGGGTTCGAAAGGAAGGACTATGCTAGGGTCCAGGGGAGGGGAAATGGGGGTCGAGGAGTGGGGGGTTTAGGTTTACAGTAGTGTGGGACGGATGGTGGAGAGGGGGGCGTGATGGGGTAGTTGTGGAGGAGAGGAAGGAGTGGTAGAGAAGGGGAAAGGGAAGGTAACTACCGGCATGGTCCACTCCGCCGATTGAGTAGACACGATAGATCTCTCTCCTCTCTCTCTCTCTCTCTCTCTCTCTCTCTCTCTCTCTCTCTCTCTCTCTCTCCAACGCTATCAGAGGGCATTATACAGCGATCAGGAGACTCTCACCCACATCACGTCTATAACTCACCAGCAGATCCGGGGAAGCAGGTTACAAGGTGAGGGGACGGAGAGGTATAGACAGGTAAGTTAAGCAGTCGTATGCAGGCAGGATAGTTGATGTGCTGCGTCACTGGGAGGCTGGCAGGCGACGGACAGGTAGTCATGCATGTTAAAAGGCAAGAAAGGGAGGGAGGGAAGGATGGAGTGAGGGAGAGATAGGTCAAGAGAGTAATTCAGTCAACAATAAAATCAAGAATGCATAATAAAATAAAAATCAACAAGGAAGTCAGTCAGTAAGTCAGTCAGTCGGGAAGTCAGAAAGTCAGGAAGTCAGGAAGTCAGAACGTGCTTGTTGCTCAGGCAGTCGGTCATTAAGTGAGTTAGTTTGTTTGTTTGTTACTCGTTGTATTATGTGATTCAATTAGTCAGTCCAATTAATTGTCAGTCCATCAGTCAATTAGCGTCAGTCACTCCATCATTCCATCGGTCAGTTAATTTGTCAGTCACTCAGTCACCCCATCAATCAACCACTTTGTAACCCTTTGACTGTTATTTAGTGCATGCATTCTTAATTACCAACAATTCTGAGACATCAATACATGGACGACAGCCATCTTCAATTTCAAACTCGTTATGAAATGAAAAATTTATTCTTTATGATCACCTTCCTTCATGTAGATGTGTCTAAAAACTTTGCACATTACTTCCGGTGCTATTAACTGTTTCGTGTTGCAGTGAAAGAGTTAATCAATGACCAAATCTACCGTATAATCAGTTAGCAAAGAACCACTCACGTAATCAGCCAGTCAACCACGCATCCAGTAAGTCAACAAGCCGGTAAGCTAAACAATGAATTAATGACCTAATCATGCAATCAACCAATCACTTTAACAACATTCTCCACCTCACTAACACCATCAGACCTTCAGGAGGTGGATGGATGGAGAGGTGGAATGGAATAGTGGATCAGTGGACACCATCAAAACACTCCCACCACCAACACTGATACATTCAACCCCACACACTACTCATGAATAGGGAAATTACTCATATCTTATACACTCAACATCCTCCCATATTTCCTGCACCATCCTTCCATCTATTCACTTAAAGGGAAAAAAAACTAACTTCTATTTCCTTTTCTATTTTTATCCTTGCCCTTTCTCGTATCAGCAAAATTATCTTATCGTAAAAAAGAAAGGATCTGTGATAGATAAAAATAGAGAGAGAGAGAGAGAGAGAGAGAGAGAGAGAGAGAGAGAGAGAGAGAGAGAGAGAGAGAGAGAGAGAGAGAGAGAGAGAGAGAGAGAGAGAGAGAGAGAGAAAACAAATACTCAATATGCAAAGACAGACAAACGGACACTTATAAATTCTAAAACAGAGGGCAATAAAGGAGAAGGAAGAAGAGAGACGAAGACAATGGCAAGGAGAAAGAGAGAAGAAGGAAGAGGAGGAGGTGGAGAGGAGGAGGAAGACACGGGAATAAATTGGAGGAAACACAGCGGAGGAATGTGATCATCTACAGGATATGACGAGGGAAAACGAGAGAGAGAGAGAGAGAGAGAGAGAGAGAGAGAGAGAGAGAGAGAGAGAGAGAGAGAGAGAGAGAGAGAGAGAGAGAGAGAGAGAGAGAGAGAGAGAGAGAGAGAGAGAGAGAGAGAGAGAGAGAGAGAGAGAGAGAGAGAGAGAGAGAGAGAGAGAGAGAGAGAGAGAGAGAGAGAGAGAGAGAGAGAGAGAGAGAGAGGAGAGAGGAGGAGGAGGAGGAGGAGGAGGAGGAGGAGGAGGAGGAGGAGGAGGAGGGAGGAGGAGGAGGGAGGAGGAGGAGGAGGAGGAGGAGGAGGAGGAGGAGGAGGAGGAGGAGGAGGAGGAGGAGGAGGAGGAGGAGGAGGAGGAGGAGGAAGAGGAGGAGGAAAGAGAGGAGGGAGAGAGGAAGGAGGAGGAGAGGTAGAGAGAGAGAGAGAGAGAGAGAGAGAGAGAGAGAGAGAGAGAGAGAGAGAGAGAGAGAGAGAGAGAGAGAGAGAGAGAGAGAGAGAGAGAGAGAGAGAGAGATTGACGAATTTCAATAGAGTTCCTGGTGTCCTGGTAGTCACGTGACCTGGAGACCGAAGGACGGAGGAATAATTCAGGCTCAGTAGAGAGAGAGAGAGAGAGAGAGAGAGAGAGAGAGAGAGAGAGAGAGAGAGAGAGAAATGCAGAGGTGAAAACGCTGAAAAAAACGTACCCTTTACAAACAAACACTCACACACACACACACACACACACACACACACACACACACACACACACACGTATAAAACATGAAGGTGAATGAACTTGCACACACACACACACACACACACACACACACACACACACACACACACGTGGCCGATGCAATAAACACTGCAAAATATTCCTCCATAACTCGCTGCTACTAAAAAGGAGAGTATGGAAAAAAAAAATCATGTGTAATGGAAGGTCGTGGCTCTGAATGTACGAGGGCGTCAAAACATAAATACTTGAACGGAACGCTGGCGAAAATAAATAGAAAAAGAAAAGTAAAAGAAA
>NC_059292.1:15728653-15731153 GCF_017591435.1 Portunus trituberculatus | reverse complement strand
CATCAGCGCAGCCGGTCACCCAACACTCGTACAGGAAACAGATGACAAATATAGACAGATTTCCATCGAAGTGAACTCCGCTACGCCATTCCGACAGCGAAATGACACGGACCTAACACTGGAGAGAGAGAGAGAGAGAGAGAGAGAGAGAGAGAGAGAGAGAGAGAGAGAGAGAGAGAGAGAGAGAGAGAGAAAGAAGAGAAAGAGAAAAAATACCAAAAGATACAACGAAGAAAAGACAATTACAAAAGAAAATAAAGAAGAATGAAAAAAAGAATGGAAATACCGGAAGAGACAACGAAGGCAAGACAATTACGAAAAAAAAAGGAATAAACTCTTACACAAAAAAAAGACAAGAAAAAGATGGAACAGACGACACGAAGAAATTAAAAAAAAGTAAACAAAACACACCGATCAGTGAAAACAAAGAGAGGCAAACAAACAATAGCATAAAGCCAAGAGGATAAAGAATAAAGAAAGGCTTGATGGAAGGTAATGAGAGGGAGAACGCGGCTGTTAATTACGGGAAATAAAAAGAACAAGGAGATAATGCAAAAGACAAACTAGGAGGAGGAGGAGGAGGAGGAGGAGGAGGAGGAGGAGGGGAAAGAGGGTGGAGGGAAGAGGAAAACATTTAGATAAGATGAGTGAATGACCATATTGATGATGGTGAGGAAGGAGAAAAATTACTTAATGATAGACAGTGAGAAGGAGGAGGAGGAAGAGGAGGAGGTGAGCGAAGTTGAGGCAAAGGTGGATTAGATGGAGGAGGAAGAATGGAAGGTGGTGGAGGCGGGGCAATTAACGCCTATGATAGAGAGAGAGAGAGAGAGAGAGAGAGAGAGAGAGAGAGAGAGAACGCACCACGCTGTCTGGTACTCTTCCCTTTAGTTGCTACTCGGGTGCGGCGTCTCTCCCTCCCGCTCCCGCTCCCTCTCTCTCTCTCTCTCTCTCTCTCTCTCTCTCTCTCACTTCCCCCCCCCCACCTGCTGGCGTGTCGCGACTCTGCCAATCCTACTGAGGGGAAGGAGGAGAGGGAAAATGCGTCCCTCCCCCCTGCCTCCCTCATCTCTCTCTCTCTCTCTCTCTCTCTCTCTCTCTCTCTCTCTCTCTCTCTCTCAGTCCGCGGTTAATGAGGGAATTAAGGAAATGGAGTAATAGGAAAGGGAGATAATAGGAAGAGGGAAGAAAGAAAAGGAGGAATGCGTAGAGATAATAATAGAATACACAGGAAAAGAGCAAATCAGTGTGTGCGTGCGTGCGTCTCTCTCTCTCTCTCTCTCTCTCTCTCTCTCTCTCTCTCTCTCTCTCTCAGCATCCGTACCTTAGTGAAAGAAATGTGCAAAAGAGAAGTTTAAAGGAGTTCTTTGCTCCCTGGCTCTCCCCTCACCTCTCTCTCTCTCTCTCTCTCTCTCTCTCTCTCTCTCTCTCTCTCTCTCTCTCTCTCTCTCTTCTTCATCCCTCGCATGCCCAGGAGAGTAGAAGTGTCACCCCCCCTAAAACGAGAGAGAGAGAGAGAGAGAGAGAGAGAGAGAGAATGTGTGCCAGTGCCTCCTGCCGGGGTCCTTCGCGTCCAGTGCTTGCCAGGACCCGGTGACCTCGCAACGCCGACCAACCACCCCGCCCACGCCAGCAAGGCCCGCCCACTCCTGCCCGCCTCTCCCATGCCACCCATTCTACCCCATTCACCCGCACGCTGCTACACCAACCCACCCGCCTCCCATCCCTCCAACCCACCCCACTACCTACTCTTCCCACTCTCTCTCTCTCTCTCTCTGCAGTGCCTCCCTATCCTTCCCTCCCTATCCTGCGTCGCTCGTCGCATCCTGCCTTCTTACGCACACACGTACAGACACACACGCGCTTCCCTCTCCCTCTCCCTCTCCCTCTCCTCCTCCCTGTCTCTCGCTCCCTCTTCTCCCCCAGTACTCATGTCCCTTCCTCGTTCACTCATGTATTACGCATCAAACTCATCCATTTCAGCAGCTTCCCCACTCCCAACCAGCGAGGTACTTCAGTCCTCTCTACTCGTATACGTACCTTAACCCTTCTCCCTCCTCCTCCTCCTCCTCCTCCTCCTCCTCCTCCTCCTCCTCCTCCTCCTCCTCCTCCTCAACCTTCATCTGCCACTCATCATTCATAACCAGTACACAACATGACTACCTTTGAAATGCATCTCTCGTGCCAATTCTCTCTCTCTCTCTCTCTCTCTCTCTCTCTCTCTCTCTCTCTCTCTCTCTCTCTCCACCACTGCTACTGGTGAGAGTACTTATGTAATGGATTCCTCTCTTCCTTTCTTTCTCTTTCTCATATCGAGTATTTTTCTTCACTCCTTTTTCTCTTTCCCTCTTCCTTCCCTCCTTTACTCCCCCTCCTCCTCCCTCCCTCTTCCCTCCCTCCTCCTTCTCTCCCTCCCTCCTCCATTTCCTCCTCCTCCGTGTGGTCCACTTTCAGGAGAATGTCCTTCACCCTTCACGAAGTTCATTGCACTCTATTGCTC
>NC_059292.1:15718653-15721153 GCF_017591435.1 Portunus trituberculatus | reverse complement strand
CGTTCCCATCACTCCTGGGTACACCTCCCTCCCCTTGCCCCTCCATCCTACACTGTCATTTATCATCTCCCCTCATTTCTTTTCTCTCTCTCTCTCTCTCTCTCTCTCTCTCTCTCTCTCTCTCTCTCTCTCTCTCTCTCTCTCTCTCTAGTCTAGCCTCTCTAAACTCCTTCCTTTCTTCCTGCCAACTTTGTAATTGACTTCTTTTTTTATCTAGTAATTTACAGTCTGATTATCTTGCTGTTTACTGAATTTACGGAGATTACTAGAGTTCCATTTGACCCTCGTATCCATTAAGACCCTCACTGTCACTGCCCTCTTCCTCCTCTCTCCTCCTCCTCCTCCTCCTCCTCCTCCTCCCTTATAAACCTAATTCTTCCCTAACTTCTCCTTTCATTCTTAAATAGACGTGAAGAAAAAAGCAAGTAGAAAAGAGTAAGGGGAAGAATAAAGTAGTAAGAGTAGGTAAGAGCAGAGAAGAGGAGAGCAAAGTATTATATTTTTAGTCAGTGTGGATTTCGTGTATAAAAGTGACGATAGAGGACAATTGTGTAGGAACCAGAAGAGATTAAGGAGTTGCATAAATACGCGGTGAGTGAATAAGGAATGAATGAAATTAAGGCATCAAATCTTTCTAATTTTCAAACACTGACATGAAACACAATATTTTCGTAACACTTCATCGGCACGGCGAGTGAGTAAAACCTGTTATGATGGCGTCCTCTTCAAGTACTCACGTATATTGAATAGTGTGTAAACTCAGTGTAATATAGAGAACACCCACACACACATCCACACACACACACACACACACACACACACACACACACACACACACACACACACACACACACACACACACACACACAAGTAGAAAGGAATACATTTACACAGCACGTATTCTAATGAGACATGGAAGCGATACAGGCAACATGAAGCAATAATGGCAAATAATAACAGAAAGTCGTGAGATAATGAATTTCTTTACATTTATAACGTACAGAATTCGCCTCGTAAACCATTGAACATACACTGAAAAAAAAGAAAAGGAGGAGAAAAACAGAAAATGAAAAAGAAAAACAAGAAAAACAAATAAACAAAAACAATGATGATGATGATGATGATGATGATAAACAAGTCACAAGAAAAGAAACCTAGACAATTTTCCCTCCCTCACTGCCCAGGTACAGGTAACAGGTGCTCCGCAGGTAACAGGTGTACACAGGTGCTACAGATAATTCAATATTTACACTAACGACAACTATACAGGTAAAGGTGCAAAAGTGCAGATAAAATCATTCAGGTGTGCACGGCTTTCTCTGGAGCACAAGACGGTAAAATCTCTCTCTCTCTCTCTCTCTCTCTCTCTCTCTCTCTCTCTCCTACACCTGAAAGTACTCGTCTGCAATTTTTTTCCTCCCGCCGCCGATGAATAATTAAAGAGAAAAGAGAAACAAGAGTGGCTAGGCAGCAGACACTCCCATTCCCTCTCCCTCTCCCCTCCCTCTCCCTCTCCCAATCCCGGCCACGCCAAGCCACACGCACCACCACCCTTATGTTAATATTAATAACTTGGTGTACTGTGATGGTGCTGGTATTATTATTTTACTATCTTGTTGTTGTTATTATTATTATTATTATTATTATTATTATTATTATTATTATTATTATTGCTGTTGTTGTTATCAGTATTACTATTATTATTATTATTTCTATCATATTTACTACTTTTAAAGGTAGAGATGAAAGAAGAAGAGAAAGAAGAGGAGGAGGAGGAGGAGAAAAAGGAGGAACAGGAGAAGGAAGAGTAGGAGGAGCAGGAGATAGAAAATAACAAAACAACAAAACAAAAAAGAAAAATAAACATTACCAACACACACACACACACACACACACACACACACACACATACACTAAACTTCACCAAGAAGGCGTGAACCAAGAGGAACCAAGGGGAACCAAGAGGAAGTAAGAGGCCTCATCCCGCCTTCACACTCCAGGCCCCGGGCGGGTGCTCCTGAACGCCTCTTGCCCGCCTCTTACACACTCCTCGCCGCCTCCTTCACCCTCGCCGCCGGGAGACACGTATCTTCCTCTTCTCCTTCTCCTCCTCCTACTTCTCCTCCCTCTTACTGACATATAGGCTTTGTGATCCTTACCAGAAAGCACAAGTACCTCTACGGATAAACTGTTTGGCATGGGAGAGAGTAGTAGTAGTAGTAGTAGTAGTAGTAGTAGTAGTAGTAGTAGTAGTAGTAGTAGTAGTAGTAGTAGTAGTAGTAGTAGAAGTAGTGGTAGTAGCAGCAGTAGTAGTAGTAGTAGTAGTAGTAGTAGTAGTAGTAGTAGTAGTAGTAGTAGTAGTAGTAGCAGCAGCAGCAGCAGTAGTAGTAGTAGTAGTAGTAATGATAATAATAATAATGATCATGATAAAAATAACAACAAACCCAAAATAGAAGGAGGAGACAAAGCCATCATCATCCACTGCTTCTATTCCTCTAAG
>NC_059292.1:15708653-15711153 GCF_017591435.1 Portunus trituberculatus | reverse complement strand
GGAAGAGCAGAAGCAGTAGCAGGAGGAAGAGGTGTCCGCCGTCGTGTTATGGACGAGGCAATTATCTCCGTGGAGGGCAATATCCTGCAGAGGAGAGACATAATGCGGGGCGGAGGTGGAAGGGCGGGAGGAGCAGAGAGACTGAAAAAAATGGGTATTTCATAACAGTATCGAGAGAGAGAGAGAGAGAGAGAGAGAGAGAGAGAGAGAGAGAGAGAGAGAGAGAGAGAGAGAGAGAGAGAGAGAGAGAGAGAGAGAGAGAGAGAGAGAGAGAGAGAGAGAGAGAGAGAGAGAGAGAGAGAGAGAGAGAGAGAGAAAGAGGATGAGTAAGTGTGCTTTCACATGAAACGTACGACTTGACGGTCAAGGGAAAGGGCAGGTGGTGATAGTGAGTCAAGGGCAGGGGGGCGGCGGCGCGGCGGCGTGCTGTGCTTGCCTGCTGCTCGGGAGTGCCGGCGGTGGGGGCCACTGACCCCTGGCGGACAGTCTGCACCCGCCACACCCCGACTGCCTCCATCGCCTCCCCCAAACCTTCCTCCCTTCCTCCCTCTCTCTCCTCACTCGTTTGCTCTCACCCTCCTTGTGCTCTTCTCTTTCTCTCTTGTCCTCTTTTTATTATTATTTTTTCTCTCTCTATTTCTTCAAAGATTCCTTAGAGTTGTCTCTGCCCATCCTTCCTTCTCTGCCTCACTCTTTGCATTCCCTCATCAGAGTCCTGCTGTTTCCATCCCTTCCTCTCTCGCGTTGGCTTATCACCCATTCTCCTTCTCTCACCCCTTCCCGCCCACTACCTCGACCTACCCGTCCTGCCCAAGCCTGCTCTCCGCCGCCTTGGCTGCCATCACGCGTGCTTGTGCCGCCCCCGCCCCCGCCGCCCGCTCCTCCCCACGCCACTGTTACACAACCCTCCCTCGCCTCCCTTCGGCCCGCCCTTCCGCACCCCCGACAAAAGCGTGATACAATCAATACTTGCGTGTCCAGCCCCAGGTATGCTGCAGCCGGCGTGCGAGGCCGCCCAGTCACGCCATGCTGCCCCTGCCCTTGTCGTCTCTCGGCCACCTCAGCCAGAGACTGCTAAGGAAGACAGGTCGCTTGCTCCACTACCTTCCTCCACGGCCTGCCTGCGGCAACCATGCTCACTCCACGTTCCGCCCACCAAGTGCCCTCACAGAGAACACTCAAATTCAGCATCTTCACCGAACCTTTCCGGCATGAGGACGCCTGCCCTCCAATGCCTTTCTCACAGGATCACACAGCCGCTAAAACACACACACACACACACACACACACACACACACACACACACACACACACACACCGGCTTGAATTAACATGTTGGTGCATGGGGCCATTACTAAAGCAAAACACTGCCGCCATCAGAGGTGCGGCATCTCCAGAAGATTGCGCAGGATACGTAATACCAACTGAAAAAGTTTTGGGTTTTCTCGTAATACTGGCCGGTGTTGCTAAGCAGCAGCGGCAGCAGCAGCAGCAGCGGCAGCAGCAGCAGCAGCAGCAGCAGCAGCAGCAACAGCAATAGTAGTAGTAGCAGCAGCAGCAGCAGCAGAAAGCTGCACGGTTTTGCCGCGCGTAGTTGGCGGCGGCAGAGGGTGCCTGGTGTTGCCATTTGGCCGCAGCGGCAGCCCGGCGTCTGGCCCAGCCAAGCACCGCACTCTTGCACCCCATCCCCCCCCACACCAAAGCTCCCTCCTCTCCACAGAAGCTTCCTCGTCCGTGTTACCCAGAAACATTTTTGCTGCGGGTCTTAACTGATGTCATGAGCAAGAAACACTATCAGCTACGGTGTGTGTGTGTGTGTGTGTGTGTGTGTGTGTGTGTGTGTGTGTGTGTGTGTGTGTGTGTGTGTGTGTGTGTGTGTTACTAGTAAAGGAGTGAGTAATGAAGCTGATGACAAGTCAGTCACGGTTTCAGGAAGAGTCTTATTTCCACAATATTGCAAACGTTCCCAGGACATTTGATGGCATTACTTATCATAATAGTTTTAACAATAAATTTGCAATGTTCAAATCATTCATGGAACCTGTGAATCCACGCAAAAATGTCCAAATTGTTAAAAAAAGGAATAAACCTATCCTAACGGACTGCAAAGGGATATGTATTATTAAAAGTATTTCAAAATTATATGAGTTGATTTATGTTTCACAAGTCACAACAAACAGTCAAGTGCCAAAGAAAACGTTGTCTGTATGGAGCATAATATCAAAGCCTTGTCCTTTGTATGATATGGGAAAGTGAGAAAAAATATCAATAACTATGACCAATCCCAAAAAAAATCTCTGCTAGGACAAGGCACTGTATGACACAGAAATTTTGTTTAAAAATCTTACCCATTCAGTGACGTGAAATTAAATATTTTGTAATAAATAGAGGAGAGGGAGATACTAGGCATTATTCGTAAGTGATCTGGTAGTAAAGGTGCTTGTGTGTGTGTGTGTGTGTGTTTGTGTGTGTGTGTGTGTGTGTGTGTGTGTGTGTGTGT
>NC_059292.1:15678653-15681153 GCF_017591435.1 Portunus trituberculatus | reverse complement strand
CGTCATCATCATCTCCCCTCCTTCCATTTTTTGTCTACCTTTTTTTTTCTTCACTCACCTCATCCCTCCCTTTCCTGTCTCCCTCACAGCCTTCCTTTTCATCCTTCCTTCCCCTCCATTTCCTTTTTTTTCCTCTCTCCCTTTGTCCCTCGCTCCCCTAGATCCTCTCTCTCTCTCTCTCTCTCTCTCTCTCTCTCTCTCTCTCTCTCTCTCTCTCTCTCTCTCTCATCTCCCCTCTCCGTAATGATTTGAAAGGCCTATAACACCGCTATTTCCTGACATGATTGCGTCTCACCTCCTATTTCTCCTCCTCTTGTTTATAACTTTCTTTCTTCTCCCTCACTCGTTGTCATTCATCCATTTATTCATTCATTCACTCTCACTCTCTCTCTCTCTCTCTCTCTCTCTCTCTCTCTCTCTCTCTCTCTCTCTCTCTCTCTGTAACTCACTCAACCTGTTTCCTTATTCAGTGATTCCATTTGTGTTTTATATTCAGCAATGGAAGAAAAAAGTCATTGTTAGGGTGTATTTGTCTCTGTTTTCCTCTTCTTCTTTTTCTTCTTCTTCGTCTTCTTATTCTTCCTCCTCATCATATCTCCTATATCTTCCTTGCTTAACATTTAGGGACATTATATCTCTCTTCTGCTCCGCCTACTTCCACTATAAGGGAGAGAATATGAGCACTTCCTCCTCCTCCTCCTCCTCCTCCTCTTCCTCCTTCTCTTCTACCTCTTCCTTCTCCTTCTTCCTGCTCATCCTCTTCTCTCACATATTATAGAGCGGCCTGTCTCACTCCCCTTTCCCCTTATCAATGTGCGCTTCCCTCATCCACTTTCTCCTCTCCTCCCTCCTCTCCTCTCTCTCTCTCTCTCTCTCTCTCTCTCTCTCTCTCTCTCTCTGGTCACGCGTCCTTTGATCTAGATTTCGTTTTCTATCTAATAAATTGTGTAGTCGTTTTATCCATTAGCCTTTAGTAAAAGTTCTTCGTCTGCTCTTCTTCCTCGTTCTATATGATCTTCCCTTCCTCCTCTTCCTCTTTCTTCCCCCTTCATCTTCTTCCTTTTTTTTCTTCTTCTTCTTCTTGTTCTCCTCCTCCTCCTCCTCCTCCTCCTCCTCCTCCTCCTCCTCCTCCTCCTCCTCCTCCTCCTCCTCTTTCTCCTTCCCCTTCCCTTGTTATAACTAATACCACTCACTCTCTCTTTTCTTTTTAGTGAATCTACGTTAACAAGGGATCATATCAACACACCCATCCACACACACACACACACACACACACACACACACACACACACACACACACACACACACACACACACACACACACACACACACACGCCCGGTAGCTCAGTGGTTAGAGCGCTGGCTTCACAAGCCAGAGGACCGGGGTTCGATTCCCCGGCCGAGTGGAGATATTTGGGTGTGTGTCCTTTCACGTGTAGCCCCTGTTCACCTAGCAGTGAGTAGGTACGGGATGTAAATCGAGGAGTTGTGACCTTGTTGTCCCGGTGTGTGGTGTGTGCCTGGTCTCAGGCCTATCCGAAGATCGGAAATAATGAACTCTGAGCTCGTTCCGTAGGGTAACGTCTGACTGTCTCGTCAGAGACTGCAGCAGATCAAACAGTGAAACACACATACACGCACAAACAGCTAGAAAGAGAGAGAGAGAGAGTGTGTGTGTGTGTGTGTGTGTGTGTGTGTGTGTGTGTGTGTGTGTGTGTGCAGTGGTAAATAAAAACAAAGGAATGGCTAATTTTGATTTGTAGAGTCATGAGAGGCTGTTTGTAACCAAAATAGATGTGTTTTTTTGGGGAGAGAGAGAGAGAGAGAGAGAGAGAGAGAGAGAGAGAGAGAGAGAGAGAGAGAGAGAGAGAGTATTTTCTATTCCCGCCACAAAACTGCTGCTCCATCACGTCCTTCTTCCTCTTTTTCGTACTTTGTTTGCGTATCTGAAGGCGAGGGTGGTGGTGGTGGTGGTGGTGGTGGTGGTGGTGGAGAAGATAGGTAACGAAAGTAATGAAGAGAAGAAAATGAAGAAAAGATAAAAGAAAAGATAAGGAGATTGACGCGATAATAGAAAGGAAAGAAGAAAAAAGAAAAGTAAATAAAAAACATGTGTTGATAAAGCTAAAACAAAACATTACTTCCATTTTTCCATTCTTTTTGTTCGAGTTTTCTTTATTTTATTTACCGATTAATTAACATATTCATTGATAAGTAAGAGTAATTTATCGTTTTCCTCTCGTTCATTACTTCAATTATGACTCTCTTTCCTCATGGTACTCTTACTTATTATCATTCTTCATTTAGTTCTCTTCTTCTTCTTATACTTCTTGTTCTTCGTTACCTCAGCTGTTCTGGTTCTCATTTTTGGCATTGATCTTATTCTTAGCTATTCTGGTTCTCATTTTTAGTATTCTTATTCTTAACTTCGTATATTTCGTCTCTTCATAAGCTTTCTTCCCTTCACACCCTTCACATCCACATCCCCTTCAACACCCCA
>NC_059292.1:15668653-15676153 GCF_017591435.1 Portunus trituberculatus | reverse complement strand
CAAATGGTAAGCAGAATGAATATGGAAATGCGTCATAGTACTCAAGGGATTAAAATCTTTCATTTAGGCCCATCCACCTTCTCTCATTATCTTTGTATATATCATTTTTTCTTCTTCTCAATATCTAACTCGTCTTCTTACTCTTCCTTCAGTATCCTTATTGATTTTCTTAACTCCTACACTCACTCTCATCTTTCTTCCCCATTACCCTCCTGTCCATTATGCCTCATTCTTCCTATTACTTTCCCATTATTTTCCCAACCATAATCCATTCATTCTATTCCTTCCTTATCTTCCTGCCTCGCCAACTTTCCTTCACATAACCTTACACTCCAACCTGTCTTCCTTCCTCCTCGCTTTATCTTCTATCTTCCTACCCTAGTTTCTGTATTTTTTTTCCTTCCCCTTCCTTCCCTCTTCCTCTTCTCTTAACCAACACACCATATCACAAGAAGAGGACAAATTTAACAGTGCAACCTCTCTTTCTCCTCTTTCTGCAGTTTCCTCCCCTCCCTTCACCTCCTCCACCTCCTCCTCCTCCTCCACCTCCACCTCCACCTCCACCTCTACCTCCGCCTCCTTCTCCTCCAGGCAAAGGTCGAGGGTCACTACGATAGTCCCCGTGGCCTGGAAACTGTGCATGTCCTTTGAACTTTGACCTTACACTGTCAGGAGGATATGTAAGGCCAGCCAGAGGGAAGAGGAAGGAGGGGGGAGAAAGATCAGGAAGGAAGAAGAGAAATGCGAGAGAAAAAAAAAACAGATGTGGTGAAGAGACACGAGGGAGGAAAGGGAAAAAAATAGAGGGTTTGGATGGTTGGACAAAGAAAGGAGGATTAGAGGACAGGAAGGTGAGGAAGATGGGGATGGATGGAAGGTTCTGAGGGAGAGAACCAACAAGAGAAAAGAGGAAGAACAAACAAAGAGAGGAAGTGATAGGACTGACGAGAGAGAGAGAGAGAGAGAGAGAGAGAGAGAGAGAGAGAGAGAGAGAGAGAGAGAGAGAGAGAGAGAGAGAGAGAGAGAGAGAGAGAGAGAGAGAGAGAGAGAATGAGAAAATGTAAGAATAAAAACAGCAAAACATGATTAAAAAGTAGTTAGAAATGTAGGAAATAACTGGTGCTAAAAAAAGATAAAGAAGAATTGAAAAATATGCAGAGATGACAATGATGATCCGAGAAATATGTATAAAGAAAGAAAGAAAGAAACACTCCCGTCCCTAACTAGAGGTAATAAAATTTGCAATGGGTGAAAAAGAAAAGATTAAAATAGAAAGACAATTGTCATAAAACTGTCGGGATTAAATATGAAAAGTCACAGAAGTATGAACAAAGGCCACACGACCCTTCACGACTCGCCCCTTACACCACCCACTACACCCCCCCCCTCCCCACACACACACAACGAACCAAAAGAATGAATAAAAAAAATAAATAAATAAAAACTGGTGCCATTTTTTCTCGTCTAAATGTAAAAGTATCACAGACAGTAGTGAAGAGAAATTAGAGAAAAAAACAACAATTACAACAACAACAACAACAACAACAACAACAACAACAACAACAACAACAACTGATAAGAATGACGAATGACAGAATGAAACGAAGACAAAAAAATAAAGAGGGAGAATACGACGCAATAAATGAACACTATTAGACTTAATCAAAAAATATATATGTAAAAAAAAAAAAGGAAAGGAAAGGCGAAAGAACATGAAGATAAGGAGATGTAATAAGTTGCAATAAAACTAGAATAATAAACCTGCTAAAGACCTTACGTGCGAGGAATAAAAAGCAACCTCAGAAAATGTTAAGACAAGAAGTAAAAATGTAAAGAGGATGACAGGTAAAATGTGAAGGTGAGTACAGAGAGAGAGAGAGAGAGAGAGAGAGAGAGAGAGAGAGAGAGAGAGAGAGAGAGAGAGAGAGAGAGAGAGAGAGAGAGAGAGAGAGAGAGAGAGAGAGAGAGAGAGAGAGAGAGAGAGAGAGAGAGAGAGAGAGAGAGAGAGTACGAACCAGGAGGGAAAAATGAGAAAGAAATAGTGGGTTTAAAGTAACGAATGAAGAAGCCTCAGGAATACATTTAAAACCTTGCTTCTCCACGTCCCTCGTTCCTTCTTCATTTGTTTTCATCAGAGGCGGAGGAGGAGGAGAAGGAGGAGGAGAGAAGCCTTCACCACCGCTCCGGGCTTCCCTCCCCTTACAGCCCGATCACGTGCCGGAGCCCAAACCAGATTCAAGACCACAAGGGAAAGTTGAGAAAGAAAAGATGTTTGAATCACACAAAAAGTACAGAATCTCCTACAGAAGTATTTGGAATGGAGTAAAATTAGGCCAGTGAGGAGCGCACATCAGCTGAAGGGAAAAGTACAGATTCCACCAATAGAAGTAGAAGTGTCTGGAATTGACTAGAAGAGAAGGAATGCATATCAATCTTAGAAGAAAAAGCACACCTCTCCCCATAGAAAGGGTGCGTGGTAGCCATAAGGAGTGGAAAGGTTCTCTATAAAGCTGTATGTGTGCATATGAAATGAAAAAGAAGGCAAAGTGAGAGGTGCAAGAGAGTACGTAAACTGAAGGATTATTGCAGTTTTTTCCACCCATAAAAATGCAAGTTCCTGAAATAAACTAAAATGGTGTGATAGTGACGAGAATCATACATCAACTCAAACAAAATAATAGTATTCCACTCGACATCCGGGGAAGGAAGAGGAGGACGAGGAGGTGTAGTACATAACCTGACAAAAGTACGGCTTCTATATTGCAGGTATAGATATCCGGAACGAACTGAATAGAGAAGCTGATGGTGGGGAGGGATGTACATCAATTGAAGAGAAAAAGAAAAAAAACATGGAAAAAAAGTACCGTTTCTCCCATAAAACGTGCAGCTATCTGGAATGAACTAGAAGAGGAGGGACTGCGAGGAGTGAGGAGGGCAGACTAACTGAAAGAAAATGTATATAAACAAAAATATGAACACACTACCACACATATTACCCGTCCTTGTATACTAACTGCTACATAAAACCAAACAGATGAACACACGCACCTGTCCCCAATAGCTTTCCTCACTAAGCCCCACTTCATAACTCCCTCATAACATCTTACATCACTAGCCCTTTCCAACATCACCCAATGCCCGCCCTTCCCTCCCCGCCACTACCACCTCCTCTTGCTGCCAGCCTCTCCCCTCCATTGCTGCTACCTCTCCCCCTTCCCCAGTATCCTTCTACTCCCAGCTCCTACCCTTCCTCCTCCCATTGGAATTCACCCCCTCCCCCTTTCCTCCTCCCCTTCTCTATGTACCATCCATCCCACTCCCTGTCTATAAACGAGTACTCCTCCTCCCCACTCCACCTCCCCACTTCTCTTTTTCCACCTACCCTTGACACACAGCAATTCTCTCTCTCTCTCTCTCTCTCTCTCTCTCTCTCTCTCTCTCTCTCTCTTTCGCAGCCGGTCGGACCCCCCAAGCACGCTATTTTAAGCCTACTCTGTGAGGTAACAGTATAGCAGGAAACAGTACTGGTAGCGGTGGTGGTGGTGGTGGTGGTAATGTGATACTATCGATGGTGGTGACGTAGTGGCGCTGGTGGTGGATGATGATGATGATGATGATGATCGTGGTGGTGGTGGTGGTGGTGGTGGTGGTGGTGGTGGTGGTGGTGATAGTGACGATTATAATCGGTAGTGTTGAATGAGAGAGAGAGAGAGAGAGAGAGAGAGAGAGAGAGAGAGAGAGAGAGAGAGAGAGAGAGAGAGAGAGAGAGAGAGAGAGAGAGAGAGAGAGAGAGAGAGAGAGAGAGAGAGAATATTACACGCGCGCGCACGCACACACACACACACACACACACACACACACACACACACACACACACACACACACACACACACACACACACACACACACACACACACACGCAGTACAACTATCAATTAAACAACAACAACAACAACAACACAGACGACGTGACACCTACAGACACACGATAACAGGAACAAAAAGTAAAAAAAAGTATCGCAAACAAAAAAATTTCCAGAGTTAACTACTGCAAATTAGTGTGGGAATGTCTTGTTAGCTTGAGTGTTATTGACAGTTTGCAACGCGGCGCGAATGGCACTCTTGTTGTGGCTCTGCGCTTGGCACGTGCGTGGATCTGGCACAATTAATAGGATAGTATGAGGGAGAGGGAAGATGAGGAGGGCGGAGTGGAGTGGGGCAGGAGTAACTCGGGGGATAGAGCATAGGGAGTAGAGAGAGTTGGTATGGCGTATGGGGATGGCGTAGAGAGAGAAAGAGTTAGTGGAAGTTGCAGGTAGATTGCGAGTGGTGAACAGGAATGCAGGATAGTGTGGAGTGTAGCAGTGTGGAGGTGAGAGGGTATAGGTTATAGGGAATGGAAGGGATGGCGTGGTTGGTGATGAGAGGCTAATGATGAGATATGAAGGATGGAAATGATGCTAATGTTGGTGGAAGAGTTGGAGAGTGGCTCATTATATTGGTGTTGTAAATGTAGGGAGAGACAGGTGGTGAGGTGGTGATGGTGGTGGTGTTGGTGGAGTAGTGATGGTGATGGTGATGGTGGTAGCGTGAGGAACAGAAAAGACTGGACCATATTTTGAAACATTCCTTCGACGCAACATACCAAAGTCTCTAGATAAGGGGGATACACGTGTTTTTATGGGTGTAGTGACAGATTAACAAGCTCTTCTACATTATTAACAGGAGAAAGACGCTCGAGAACGCGTCTAATAATCACTGTAGCCTTTAAAAAGAGTCATGGTGAGAGAGCAAAACGCTTCAGAACATGGGCTGAGAGAGTAAGGGCGGCCATCACACTCCCCTGAAGATAGAGGTCTGTAGGGCGAGCGTTGGGAGGCAGCAGGCGCAGCGAGGGGCACCGAATGACCCTGCAGAGGCTCTTGTCACCCTCTCGAGACCCTTCTGCGTGGCTGATAGGCGGGATGGGGCGGCCGAAAGGATGGCAATAGGGGCACTGAGGAGGCGGAAGCGCAAGGCCCTGAATGGACGGTGAGGGGACAGGGCTGTGGAAGGAAGGGCTGTGAGGCGTGTGAGTGTGTGTATGTGTGAATCATAGCGGAATAGAGGCTGCCTAGGAATCTTTCAAGGTATGCCACGTTTATTAAAAAGTCCAAAGTGAGTGTTTGGAGACGTCTCAAGTGAAGAAATGGAGACTGGCAGATCCACTGATGACACGGCGTTATGTCCCTTTCTCCTCCTCCTCCTCCTCCTCCTCCTCCTCCTCCTCCTCCTCCTCCTCCTCCTCCTCCTCATCCTCCTCCTCATCCTCCTCCTTCTCCTCATCCTCCTCCTTCTCCTCCTCCTGCTCCTCCTCCTCATCCTCCTCCTCATCCTCCTCCTTCTCCTCCTCCTGCTCCTCCTCCTCATCCTCCTCCTCCTCCTCGACGTCTTGGCTCTAGTAAAGGAAGGAGGAGGGAAAGGAGGAGATAGAGGAGGAGTACCAATCTTGATGGTGTGCAGATGAGATCGTTCAGTATGTGTGTGTGTGTGTGTGTGTGTGTGTGTGTGTGTGTGTGTGTGTGTGTGTGTGTGTGTGTGTGTGTGTGTGTGTGTGTGTGTGTAGAAGGCTACCATGGGGATATGAGTAAGCAGAGTGGGAGAAGGAAAAGGAGGAGGATAAGAAGAGGAGGAGAAGGATAAGGAGGAGAGGAGGAGGATGGGGAGAGGATGGAATGTAAGCTGGTCAAGCAATACGTACTAGTGTGTGTGTGCGTGTGTGTGTGTGTGTGTGTGTGGGTGGGTGGGTGGGTGGGTGTGTGTGTGTGTGTGGGTGGGTGGGTGGGTGTGTGTGTGTGTGCGTGTGTGGGTGGGTGGGTGTGTGGTTGTGGGTGAGAATATGAATATGTATATAAACAAGTGCTCAAAAAAGGAAGAATTGAATGCTATGAATAGATTTACACACACACACACACACACACACACACACACACACACACACACACACACACACACACACACACACACACACATACACACACACACACAAAACTCTGCACCAAGGGATGAATAACCCTAATTCTAACAAAACTCGCGCATTTGACAACCACGCGGGAAGTCATGGGGTACGAGAGAGAGAGAGAGAGAGAGAGAGAGAGAGAGAGAGAGAGAGAGAGAGAGTGGGGGACATCGAGTAGGCCTGAAGGGGAAAGAAAGAAAAAGAGAGACAGAAAGAGAGTCCGTTCGTTTCATCAATAAAAAAAAAATATGACAAAAAAAATCCTAATAACATAATGTCCCTATGAATTCCACGCAGGCGACTCCAGAACCTGAGAGAGAGAGAGAGAGAGAGAGAGAGAGAGAGAGAGAGACGCCATAGTACCCGTGGTGTCCTGTTCCCTTCAATACAACGTCCCCGAGGGAAAGAATGCGGAATTAAATGCATGAAAAAAAGTACATGAGAGAGAGAGAGAGAGAGAGAGAGAGAGAGAGAGAGAGAGAGAGAAAGAGAGGAAGGAAGGAAGGAAGGAAGGAAGGGAGGCCTGGGTTGGCAGAGAAGAGTGAGGGAGGGAGAGAGGAAGAGAAGGAGAGGTAGAAAGGGCAAAGGGAAGATCCAAACACGACTAAAAATAACAATGCAGACAATAGACGAGGCCTACGAGTCGGGGTCACTGGCTACAAGGACTAACAAGATTGACAGAAAACGTGTATGATGAATGCCGCGACTTCAGGGGGAGACTGCGGTATTTTTGTCGTGCCGCCTGCCTGCCTGCCTGCCTGACGGGGAGAGGGTAGGTGGTAAGGGAGGGAGGGAATGGCAGCGCTGGGGTCGTGGCACGAGTGGAAAATAACACTCACTCGTGGAATTAACATTTTGATTCTACTACGTTGTTTTCTCTTGCCTTATTCGAATGGAACGAGGGGGAAAGGAAGGAAAGAGAAGGGGAAGAGGACGCCTGCTCTGTGTGTGTGTGTGTGTGTGTGTGTGTGTGTGTGTGTGTGTGTGTGTGTGTGTGTGTGTGTGTGTGTGTGTGTGTGTGTGTGTGTGTGTGTGTGTGTGTGTGTGTGTGTGTGTGTGTGTGTAAAATTCACCACGGTCGTCTGCTGGTCACCTAGCCAGTCTTCCTCATTATGGAGCGAGCTCAGACCGATCTTCGGGTAGAACTGAGACCACAACACACTCCACACACCGGGAAAGCGAGGCCACAACCCCTCGAGTTACATCCCGTACCTATTTACTGCTAGGTGAACAGGGGCTACACATTAAGAGGCTTGCCCATTTGCCTCGCCGCCTCCGGGACTCGAACCCGGCCCTCTCGATTGTGAGTCGAGCGTGCTAACCACTACACTACACGGTGTGTGTGTGTGTGTGTGTGTGTGTGTGTGTGTGTGTGTGTGTGTGTGTGTGTGTGTGTGTGTGTGTGTGTGTGTGTGTACCTAAGACAACGCGTGCAGCATTCCACTGTGGCAATGTGGCAGTGGAAGATAGCAGCGTTCCAAATATATACACAATGGTGAATA
>NC_059292.1:15658653-15663653 GCF_017591435.1 Portunus trituberculatus | reverse complement strand
CTCTCTCTCTCTCTCTCTCTCTCTCTCTCTCCGTCTTCAGTCTCTCTCTCTCTCTCTCTCTCTCTCTCTCTCTCTCTCTCTCTCTCTCTCTCTCTCTCTCTCTCTCTCTCTCTCTCTCTCTCTCTCTCTCTCTCTCTCTCTCTCTCTCTCTCTCTCTCTCTCCTTTGTTTTCCCCTTCCTCTCAGCTCCTCTCAGTAAGCAAAACAAAGAAACACTCCAGTATCACTCCACCATCACCAACTCTTCCCCTTCAGCGCCTCCTACAGGACACTCTCAGGTTGTCGAACCTCTAAAATGGCGTCTCCTTTCACCCTTGTCCCTTCCCTGGCTGGCTCTTCCTTCCTTCCTTCCTTCCCTCCTTCCCTTCCTTCCTCGGACCCTTGCACCGCCGCTCGGCTACCCCCACGTGGTCATGCCGCTCCACCCGCACCTGTGGCCGCCGCCTACTCCCTCACCTGCGCGACCTACCTGCCTGCTTCTCGTCACTGCACAGCGCCCCTCCCTTTGCTTCACTGTCTCTCGCACGCATTGGTCAGTTTCCTCTCTCTCTCTCTCTCTCTCTCTCTCTCTCTCTCTCTCTCTCTGATTTCCCTCCCTTTCTCCCTCCCGGTCCTTCTATCTCCCTTCCTCCAGCCACTGCCGCGACCACTTCTTTGCTTAGGTATACTGTAGTTCTAAATGTTCAAAGCATTCTCTCTCTCTCTCTCTCTCTCTCTCTCTCTCTCTTCCTTCACTTCCACCTTCCTACACACGTCCTTCTCTTGTCTCGTCTCGTCCTGGTCCTCTCCTCTCTCACCCTTCATTCCCTACCCACCGTGGCACCCTCCCCCCAATATCCGGCACCCGTGACCCTCGCTGTTACCAAGTGCAGAGAGTCCTCATGCCCTGAGTGCCACTGGGATATCACATGAAGGCATATAAAGCACTCGAACGTATCACCTCAGACGCCGCCACAACGGTCGCTCACAGACTCCTCGCGCATCGCCACAGCACCGACTACGCCGACTTTGATTGTCTGTCCCCTGATCGTCCTCCCTCTTCCCTCAGCAGGGCCCCGCATTGTCAGGAGCAGTGGTGAGGTACGGGTGTGTCTGAGGGTGTGATAACAGGTGCGTATAGGTATGAGGGGCAGCGAGAGAAGGTGCCCAGCCGACGAAACAATATGGAAAGAGAGGAGTGGCGTGTGGCAGACCCGGACATCCCCAACCTTAATTTTAGGCAAGGTTCAGGGTCATGGTGAGGGTCGTTGTTGTGGGCTGTGGGTGCGAGGTGACGGGGTGGCGGCGGCGCTACATGTGTGACAGCCACGCATGTTTGCATTATGAGGAGGAAGTGCTGGAGTGGTAAGGGAGGGACTGACTGGCAGGACTGTGGTCGGCGAACACGGGTGCAGTAAGCAATTTGCATAGTGGTTAAGAACAATCAGAACCTCGTTACTATGAACTACTAGAGACGAGTGTGGTGAGAGGCGGCGTGGGCGGCAGGCAGTGTGGTAATGCGAGGCACTCCCGTGGTAAGTGGGGGAGGTGGCACTGGGGCACTGTGCCAACACTAAGCCTCATAACCCACCCGGCCAACCACAGAGTTGTATAATAGTCTCCGACACTTCCCTCCCTCTTCCCACGTTCCACCCTCCGTCTCCTCCTGTTATCTTTCTCTCCCTTTCCGTCAGTTCTTTCATGCGATATTTCTCCTCCAAGCGCCATCAAGATCCCTTTTGCTCCCCTCACCGCTGCTGACAACCACAAAAAACCCTACTTAGGAAACCGCCGTTGATGTCTGTGTGGCCTCAACCGGCGGAAGAGTTGTGTGGCGGCGTCCCCGAGGGCCCCATGACGGGCGGGCAGCGCTGGCATGCCGTGATAAAGTGTCTTGGTTAAGCATGCCCAGCGCCGCTCACTAGCTGGCCATAAGGGGTTCGGAGGGCACTGAGTCAAGGATGCGATGCCACACGCGTCTCCTGCAGAGTGACGTCAGTAAAGCCATATAAGGACACAGAGGGGCGTGCATGATTCACACGCCGTCCGCCCCGCCGGCACCTTGCCCCGCACCACGCCTTCCTGGCCCTGCTCGGAAGTCACGCCGACCACCACAACAAATCTTTATTTTTTTGCCACTGTAATTATGGACATTTTTCCTACAGAAGATTCCCGGAAGTCGGTGCCGTGAGGAGGGCGTATAGCGGAGTGACCGGGGAGGGGAGAGGCTGAGGGAAAGAAGGGAGGGAAAGGGGAGTAAAGGGGCGGGGCAGGACGGGGTACACAGTGTCACGGGGTGTCACGCAGAAGGGCACACGACGCCACACGACACGCGAACAGCACTTCATCAGCGCTGAGACCCACACGCCATCACACGTCCTAACCCTCACGATATCGCCACGCCTACGCCGTTCTCCCGACCGTTAACACCACACCACCCTGCTAGTGTCACCACCGTCACCCCCATCACCACCTTCACCGTCACTAAAACACACACAAGACACACCTTTAATGCACACGCACACACACACACACACACACACACACACACACACACACACACACACACACACACACACACACACTGCTAACGAAGGGGGTGAAACATGCAAATGAAGCTAAAAGGGAGGAGGAGGAGAAGCAGGAGCGACGGAAAATACGCACACATCGCCGCGGAGTATGAAAAAAATAGAGAAAAAAAAAGGACCTCGAAATATGAAAAAGAAAAAATAATAAGACGAAATAATGAGTAAGAAAGAAATTACGCACAAAGTCAACGATAACTCTCTCTCTCTCTCTCTCTCTCTCTCTCTCTCTCTCTCTCTCTCTCTGTTCAGGTTTCGCAAAAAAGATAAAAATGGAAGACTCTATGGCGCATGAAATAAACCTGAGGCGCGCGTAGTACAGCAGGAAACAAAGGAACAGGAAGAACAACGACTACGAGGAGGAAGAGGAGGAAGAAGAACCCAGTAAAGAAAGGGAAGAGAAAGAGAGAAGAGAAAGAGGGAGACACAATGGAGTACCAGGAAGGAGAGGAGGTAGATAGAATACGAAGGAAGATGGGGAAGGGGAAGAGGAAAATAGTAGGGTACAAAGGGAAAACAGCGAAGAACGACAAGAGAGGCATATATCAGGAAGAAGAAGCAGAGGAGGAGGACATTAGTAGACGGTAGCGCACACCACGACGGGGAGAGAGAGAGAGTGTGTGTGTGACGAGCGGGCCTTGGTAGCCACAGTAGCACCCGCCTCTTGTTACTGGGTAAAGGGAAGTAGCGAGGGCAGATGGAGGATAGTAAGGGTAAAAAGGAGAGGGTAGAGGGGATGAAGAGGGTAAAAGGGAACGACCTTGTGTGTAGGGGACGAGGACGCGGCCTCACTTACGAGGTTAGCCTGTTATGCAACCCTGTCAGACCCTTCCTCCCTACCGCAGCTACCCTCCCTTCCTTCCTCCCCCCCTGTCTATGTGGCTCCCTTCCTCCTGCCATATATACTACCACTCTCTCTCTCTCTCTCTCCTTGCCCTCTTCCTCCCCCTTCCCTCCCTCTTAAATTCCAGGCGGCTGGGACGGTTAGAGGGGAGAGAAAGAGGGTGAAGGAGACGTAGAATGAGAGGGAGAGAGGCAGGCAGGGTGAGAGTGGAAATGGCAAAAGGGGGAGGAATGGGAAAAGTACTAAAAGGGAGCTTCGAAAAGTAATTATCTACCGGAAAATCTGCTGCAAACTTCGACACTTGCAAAAGGACTCGGGCGGAAAAAAAAATAAAATAAAGAGGACAAAAAGATAAAAAAAAAAAAGAGAGAGAGAGAAAGAAAGAAAGAAAGGAAGGAGAGGAAGAAGAACCACCGGAAGAAAATGGGAGGAGGGAAAAAAAATTAGATAAAAAATAGTGACTTAAATGGAAAATGATGGCAAAAAATAAATGTTTGGATATTCGTAGCAAGAAAATTCAAAATGAAACTAGAAAAATATATAAAAGCAAAAACGTACTAAAAGTAATTAAAAATAGGGGAGGAAAAATTGCTGAAAAAAATTGTGTTAAGTGAGAGAGAGAGAGAGAGAGAGAGAGAGAGAGAGAGAGAGAGAGAGAGAGAGAGAGTGTCTTCATCCATTCACTTCACGTCGACAGATAGGAGAGATGAAAGCTATGGGAAAATAGAAATGGCAGGAAGGGAGGAAGGGGAAATGGAGGAAGGGAGAGAGGGAGAAGGAGAAGAGAGTAATGGGAAGGAAAAATATGAGAAGATAGGAAAAACAATAAAAAAGAAGCAAGAGAGAGAGAAAGTGAGAGGAGATGAGGGTGAGAGAAAGGAGAAAGAGATACGAAAAAAAGTACGAAACGGGTAGAGAGAGAGAGAGAGAGAGAGAGAGAGAGAGAGAGAGTGGTATGTGTATATTGGCCTAGCACTGACCTCGCCCCACTCAAAGCCTTACCGACGCGTCCATGTAAAAAACCTTCTCTCCTTTTGTCCTTATTACTACTCTCTCTCTCTCTCTCTCTCTCTCTCTCTCTCTCTCTCTCTCTCTCTCTTTCAGCATTTTTCCCTTCAAACATTTTTAACTTCTCTCCTTATCTGGCTGATTCTTCTTGTTATGCCTTCTTCTTCCTCCTCTCTCTCTCTCTCTCTCTCTCTCTCTCTCTCTCTCTCTCTCTCTCTCTCTCTCTCTCTCTCTCTCTCTCTCTCTCTCTCTCTCTCTTCTCTCTTTCTCCTTTTCTTCCTCCATCTTCCTCATTCTTCTTGTTATATCTTGTTTTTTTCTCTCTCTCTTTTAGTTTTCCTCACTTTCTTCTTCAATTTCTTCGTCTGTCTCAATCTTTCTTGTTATGCCTCCCTCTTCTTCTTCTTCTTCCCTCTTCTTTCCTTCTCTCATTTCCTTCCTGCATTGTTATCTCACACTTTCTTCTTCGTTAGTTATTCTTTCTCTCTTTCTCACAATTTGTCCTCCTGTTTCTCTTTTTTTTTTGTTCTCCCCTTTCTCTCTCCTTTTCTCTTTCTCTTTATGTTCTACGTCTGACTTTTTTTC
>NC_059292.1:15643653-15646153 GCF_017591435.1 Portunus trituberculatus | reverse complement strand
CGGCGCGGATTCAAACACATCCACATCAACCAACCATCCAGTTCACCCAGTGCCCTCCGCCACCGATCGTCTGCGAAAGTTGGCCGAGTGAGTGACAGCTGCCCGCCACCAGATCGGCAGCCGGCGTCACTAACGGAACGCACGACAAGAAATCGAGAAAAGAAAACGCTGACTGAAAAAAAAAAAAAAGAAAGAAAGAGGAAGAGCGAGAGAGAGAGAAAGAAAGAGAAAAAGTACAAAGGCACGCGCGAGGCTCAAATATTCCAGTAGCGATTAGTTCACGGAGCAGGAACCACACGTACCTTCACGCCTTCCTGCGACCTTTGGCTGGACGCGGACATGGGAGGAAAGGGAGAATAGGAGAAAGGAAGTAGAATGGGAAAGAGGAAGGGGGAATTGATAAACAGAAAAGAGAAATATGAAAGATGAAGTAAGAATGAGAAAAGAAAACGGAGAGGAAAGTGAGAGAAAGGGAAAGAGAAAGGAGAATAAGAAAAAAAGGAGGAATAGAAAAGAGGACGGAAGAATGAGAAAGATAGAATGAGAAGGGAAAATGGAGAGGAAAATGAGGGAATGGAAAAAGAGAAAGTAGAATAAGAATAAAAAAAGAAGGAGAAATGGAAAATAGGACGGAAGAATGAGAAAGATAAAATGAGAAAGGAAAACGGAGAGGAAATTCAAGTATTGGGAAAAAGAAAAGAGAAAAATAAAAGAGTGAAGGAGGAATAGAAAAGAAGGAAGAATGAGAGAAGTAGGATGGAACGAACTAATGGTGAATGTGAAAGAGGAATCAGAAATGAGAAAAGGAGAAAAGGAATGAGAAAAGAGGGAAGAGGCAGAAAAAGGAATATGGGAGTGAGAAAGCGGCATAAGACAAGAAGAATAGGAAAAAGAGAAAAGGGAAAAGTGGGGAAAAACAGAGAAAGCATGGAAAAAAACAAGAGAAGCTGGGATATTAGAAAAGAATAAAAATGAGAATGGAAAAAGGAGAATAAAAAAGGGGGAGGAGGGAGGAGAGTGGGTTTGGAGGAGGAGGGAGAGGAGTGGAGGAGCGAGATGTGTACCGCAGAGTTATCCAGTACTAAGTTTTTTGTTTGCTTTTTATTAATCTGATAAGGCTGGTAGAGGGACGCTATTTGCCTGCACGGTTGCTGAGGGGGACGGGAAACATGACGCTGGGAACGGGACGAGGGGAGGGCGTAGGAGAGAGGGTGAGGAGGGAGGGGCGTAGGGACGAAGGGAAGACTAGGTTGGAAGGGAAAAAAAAAAAGTTACCTTATCGCGAGCCGATAAACAAAGTAGAACAAAGTTAATGAGTGAAGATGATGAGAACGAGGAGGAGAAGGAGGAGGAGGAGGAGGAGGAGGAGGAGGAGGAGGAGGAGGAGGAGGAGGAAGTTGGGCACCTTTGAACTGTTGTAATTATTTAGGAATTAATCTCTCTCTCTCTCTCTCTCTCTCTCTCTCTCTCTCTCTCTCTCTCTCTCTCTCTCACACACACACACACACACACACACACACACACACGACCACATATCTACCTTACCATTTATCTAGTCAACATCACCATCATCACAATCATCATCATCATCATCATCATCATCATCATCATCATCACTAGCATCACCTGCCTTCATAACTCCACTGCAGAACCAACACCTCCTACTCCACTCCCAGCCACCCAAGCAACAATTCTCTTCCGCCCATCCACTAAAAAGTTCTCAGTCTGCTCAGTTTTCTTTTGCCATCCTCAGATTTCCATTCCATTAATCTCACTGTCCATCTGTACTCTTTATTCACCGCATGTCGTGTCCTATTCATGTCCATTTTTTTTCTTTATCAGCTATACTACTCAAACTGACCCACCACCACCACCACCACCACATTCACTACCCACAGCCAGTAGAAGCTCTCCAGCCACGCCCTTCTTTTTTTCCTTTTTTCTCCCCAATATCTCGCCACATTGGCCAAGAAAACCACGTCCTCGCCGGCCCCTCCCACCGCCCCCTGACGCCGCTGCTGTGAACTCCCCAAAGTTCTTAAAAAGGAAGGCGGCAGGCTATGGGGTAAGAAGCAAAGAGCGGTGGGCTGACTGGCTGACTGGCTGGCTGGGGTGGTTGGTTGGCAGGGTGGAGGGTGGAGGGGGAGCAGGTGGTTCGAGTCAGTGTGTCGAGTTGAGGATTCGGGTCACGGAAATGTTCGAATCGCGGCGGCAGCGGTGGGGGGTTATGTTAGCGGGGTTTGAGCGGGAGGGGGTCAGCGAGGACAAGGCAAGGCCGAGGGGACAAAAATAATCCGTTTCCGATGCCGCTCCCGCCCCGTCCCTGCCCCTGCCCAAGCAGCACATCCCCCCAACCCCACGCCCTCTTCCTCTTTCTTCTGCATTCGCCGCACCTGCAAATAAACTGACGCAGCGAATTCGGAGGTTAATCTGGGCATTTACCTTTATTTCTGTTTCCTCCAAGGTTCCTCCTCTTTTCCCTCCCTCCCTTCTTCCCTTC
>NC_059292.1:15633653-15638653 GCF_017591435.1 Portunus trituberculatus | reverse complement strand
CAAGCCAAGCCAAATCAGATCAGGCATCACAAGGCAGGGACGCCAGAGGAGTGACTGTTCATTTCACCAACATCTTTCTTTGTCCTTGCCTCTCTCTCTCTCTCTCTCTCTCTCTCTCTCTCTCTCTCTCTCTCTCTCTCTCTCTCTCTCTCTCTCTCTCTCTGCAGGCCACTCAACAAGCACGATTTCATACACGGCGTCGCTCGGGCCCTGATTGAGCTTAAGTCATTTACGTCGCCGCCCCCAATTCTCCTCTTTCTCCTCCCACACATCTCCTTCTCCTCCTTTTTCCTCCTCCTCCTTCTCCTCCTCTTCCTCCTCCTTCTCCTTCTCCTCCTCCTCCTCCTCCTCCTCCTCCTCCTCCTCCTCCTCCTCCTCCTCCTCCTCTTCTATAACAAACTCCTAAAAGTGAAGGATGAGCAGAGCCAAGGCAAGGAAAAATATAATAAGGAAAAGAGAAATGAGGCAGGAGAAAATGATGGAAGAAAAGAAAGAAGAAGAGGAGGAGGAGGAGGAGGAGGAGGAGAAGATGAAGAAGAAAAAAAGAGAAAAGAAAGGAGAAGATTGGAGAAGCAAACTCTAGTACTTTCACTACGACGACGACCACCACCACCACCACCACCACCACCCACAACAACAACAACAACAACAACAACAACAACAACAACAACAAAAAACACACAAATCAAGAATCGGATAACTTTGAACTGAATGGCGAAAACAAGGACAGACACACACACACACACACACACACACACACACACACACACACACACACACACACATTTAATAAGGCAAGGCAATAGGTGTGACCCGTGGCTGTGCGCTGTAGATTGGTGTGTGTGAGTGCAGAGAGGACAAGGTACGGGAGGGAGGTGTGGCAGTCACGTCCTCGCGGTCATGGCTCGGTCTGGATGGGAGGAGAGCAGGAGGGCAGGAGGAGAGAGAGCGGGAGAGAGGAGGGAAGTCGATGGCTGCTGACTTGTTAGGCTGTACTGGGATGGATGGCCGGAGGGGAAAGGGGAGGCAGTGCATGTAAAGTGTGCTGCTACTGTGTGTGTGTGTGTGTGTGTGTGTGTGTGTGAGAGAGAGAGAGAGAGAGAGAGAGAGAGAGAGAGAGAGAGAGAGAGAGAGAGAGAGAGAGAGAGAGAGAGAGAATACAGTACCTAAACTCTTCCTCTTAGTATTGAAGAAAAAATAGGTACATTTCACTAGGCGCATGGACTGACTTAATGCTTAACTGACTGACTGCGTGCGTGGTTTAAGGTGTGTCACAGGTGGTGAAGGGCGGCGTCCCACTCTTCCTGCCTCACTGACGCCTTAATACAGCAGTCCTCACGCCTTATCCTGTATCTGAATTCCTCTTGTATCTTAACATAATCTAGCTTAACCCAATAATCCCAATACCTTTATCCTTCACATGAAACCTTTTGTATCCTAACCTAAGCTAACCTAAACCTGTAACTCTCTCCTATGCAGAAATCCTCTTGTATCCCAACCTAATGTAAGCTGACCTTATCCTTATCTAACCTAAACTAAATCAACGTCACAAAGTAATCTCAACACCTTGTCTTATATTTGAATTCTCTCCTAACCTAACCTTACATAATCTGATTTAACCTAATCCTGTAAACCTCACACCTAACCCTGCACTTGTACCCACCTAACTCAATTTAACATAACCTAACTTAACTTGATCCTGCAACCCCCGGCAGCTGCTCAATACGTATACCGTCCCGTTCTGCGCTGACGGGAATGTTGATGGCAATTCCTGTGTTAGAGATAGCTTGTCTTCTTCCCGTCATGTCCTGCAGCGCTATTAACGTGGACTGTATGTAGAAATATCCACCAGACGATTCCCTCCGTGATACAATATGCAAGTCTTTATTTCTCGTGTACATTCAGTCTTGTTAAGCTTTTAAGTAAGATTGGCAGTGGTGGTGGGGTGGTGGAGTGGTTGCTGGGGGGAAGTAAGAAGTGAATAGTAAGAATTCCAGAATCTCTACGATGAATATTATTTCCCTGAAGTGATGAAACAATAATTTTATTTGGCGAGTAAAGAAGAAGACTGTCGAGGACAAAATGCTGAATCACTCAATAACAAAGAGAATATTATTTGTAGCAGTTGTAAACAAGGCCAATCTTTATCTCGGGATATAGACAAGGACAGGGCGCGTGGCTGCCTCAGTGACAGTCCCGTGTGTAGCGATGAAAATAAAGAATCCTGATAACGTCAGATAAAGAACATTACTGCTTATTCATCTGTTAATATATAGCAGAAATTTAGAGTTTGTTAAAATAATAGTAAAAACGATGAGTTTCCACTACTATTACTTATAAATTGACAAATGTTACTGAAGGTACAAGAAGAGTGAAGAGCAAGACTTCCACTAAACATGACCTTAACGCAAAGAAACTCTGTTTAAAAACGAATAAAAAAAAAATACGTAGAAAATTAAAAGAAAGCGAAACAAGTTAATCCAGGGATAAGCTTGAAGTGCACGTATTCACAACAGTGAACTACTTACAAACTGCAGGAAAATATATATATATATATATATATATATATATATATATATATATATATATATATATATATATATATATATATATATATATATATATATATATATATATATATATATATATATATATAAGGTATGAGGATTATAAGTTTGTAATTTTTCAAAAAAATAAAGATGAAGTTTAACAATATGAGTCCTGCTAAAAACATGTATAGAAAATGTATCTTCGTATAAAAAAAACATAAAAGACTAAAATGTTTACGATTATGTACAAAAATCCTTTTACGACGGCTGCTACAAACTACAAAAAAATGTATATCGAAAAAGAGATAAAAAACGGTAACACTGTACGATCTTAATGGAAAAAAACAAACTCAGCATGAACTTGAACTGCATACCTAGTGAACTGCAAAGAAGGAAAGTCCGAGTCACGCGATCTGGTCTCATTGTGGAGCATCACGAAGCAGCCAAGCTCAAGGTGAATGTCCTAGAGAGAGAGAGAGAGAGAGAGAGAGAGAGAGAGAGAGAGAGAGAGAGAGAGAGAGAGAGAGAGAGAGAGAGAGAGAGAGAGAGAGAGAGAGAGAGAGAGAGAGAGAGTATAGGTTCTCTCCCATTCCTCCCTCACTCACTCTCTACCATCCCACTCCCCTTCTTCTGAGCCTAAGCCTACTTGAAATAAGGGATAATGAGTTCGGCAAATTAGTCAGACTTGCCGATGGCACAATGATGATGATGATGATGATGATGATGTGAATGATGATGATGGTGATGTGAAGGCTAAGTACACGACCAGATGGCTAATCACGAGTACAAACACGCGCACGCGCACGCACACGCACACACACACACACACACACACACACACACACACACACACACACACAGAGAGAGAGAGAGAGAGAGAGAGAGAGAGAGAGAGAGAGAGAGAGAAGAGGGAACAGGATAAGATCAGGTAAGGTAAGGTAAGGCAGTGAAGTGGTGTTTGGGTCTGAACAGAAGGGTCCTCCACAAACACTCTGCTGCCGATCAGCGCAATCACCACCATGAACTCGCTCCCTCCACCAACACCAACACCAACACCACCAACACCACCACCACCACCACCACCACCACCAATACCACTATCACCAACACCAACACCACCACCACCACCACCACCACCACCACCACCACCACCACCACCACCACCACCACCACCACCAATACCACTACCACCACCACCACCAATACCAATACTACCACCACCACCACCACCACCACCATCACGACCCAAGGTGTGTCTACCTATTTGTGTGTTGTTGCTTCTTTTCCTGTAAGAATGGAAATCAAACCAAGAGTAACAAAAATGGTTAGACAAAAAAAGGCCCACTTAGATGCCACTCTCCAAGTAAGTCCGAGAGAGTTAGCCAAAAGAAAGGAATAAAAATGCATGTGTGAGAATGAACACACCTCACCCAACATACCCCACACAGCAACACCACGACTCACTACACAACGTAAAACTCCCCACTGTAGGAATGTGATGAGGATGAATCTTTGAAGGCAACAATTTGAGTGGCAAAGTGACTGGCTATCAATGGTCCAAATTACACGTGTTACTCAATGTTCACACCTGTTAACCACTATAATGACGTGCCATTCCTCAATAAACCAGGTGGCGAATGGGACTGAATTTTTTAGCACTACGAGGCTATGGGAGTTGTAACGGGAGGAGTAATAGACCCGATAAATAAGTACAAACTCGAATACTTTACAGTCCAGAGAGAGAGAAAGAGAGAGAGAGAGAGAGAGAGAGAGAGAGAGAGAGAGAGAGAGAGAGAGAGAGAGAGAGAGAGAGAGAGAGAGAGAGAGAGAGAGAGAGAGAGAGAGAGAGAGAGAGAGAGAGAGAGAGAGAGAGAGAGAGAGGTACAGAGGGACAGAGACAAAAAGATCCAAACAGGCGGAGGAGAAGCTTTGATTTCGCAGGTTGATAGAAAGAGACGGAAGTAGGACAGGAGGAAAGAGAGGAGGATATTTTACGATTTGGTGTCGAGTGAAGTGTCAAGATGAAAAGACGAAAAATAAAGATAGAAAGACGAAAGTGAATTGGAGGTGGTGGAGGAGGAGGGTGGTTGAAATGTCTGATTCTGCAGGTTGATAGAAATGGAAGGAAGTGGGATACGAGAAGAAAGAGGAAGGAGAGAGAAAAAGGAGAAAAAAAGGTCAACGGAGGAAAGACAAGATGGAGAGGAGGAGGAGGAGGAGGAGGAGGAGGAGGAGGAGGAGGAGGAGGAGGAGGAGGAGGAGGAGGAAGAGGAAGCTGCATCAGATTCTTACACAACAAAACGACCCACATCTTGATTCTTATTCCGAGACGCAGCCATCCACCGCAATCCCCTTCCCTTCCTCCTTCCCCTCAACCACAGCCTCCCTTCCACCACCCCATCCCAGCCTCCTAACCTTGATCCAACGTCCACACACCCACCGACCCCGTGA
>NC_059292.1:15618653-15621153 GCF_017591435.1 Portunus trituberculatus | reverse complement strand
GAGGAAGAGGAAGAGTAAGTGACGATACAAGGCAGGGAAAGAGAGAAGGGAGGAGGAGGCAGGGGGAGGGTGTGAAATAGGGGGCAATTAACCCTATATTTAGCTGGTGAACAACTGTGATGACAGAGAAAATGTTCCTTTCTGTAATTAAAGTTGCACAAGACGCGGTGAGGAATCCTTAGGGGCGAAAACCTGGCCGGGGTGTGCAGTAATTTCAACTTTGTGACTCAGTGGACAGAGGAGTGGTAGTGGTGATGGTGGTGGTGGTGGTGGTGGTGGTGGTGGTGGTGGTGGCCCGCCTGCCTAATTATGTTTGTGTGGATGTTGCCATTGTGCTTCTGAAAGGGAAAGGAGGAGGAGGAGGAGGAGGAGGAGGAGGAGGAGGAAGAGGAGATGATGATGATGAAGGTAATGATGATAATAGTAATAAAACGGTTGTAACGGTTGTATACATGAACAAGAAAAGAACAAGAACAATAAGAACAAGAAAAGAAGAAAGATAATGACGCAAACAACAACAACAACAACAACAACAACAACAACAACAACAACCATGAAGCGTGGAATAGGAAAGGAAGATGATGACGAAGACTTGAACAATGACGACAACAAAGACGAAACAGGAAAAGAAACAACAGATATTAAAAAGGAGAAGGAAAGAACAACTGTGTGGCGAGAATTATTACATCACGGCCTCCAGAGAGAGAGAGAGAGAAAGAGAGAGAATGTTTACGTAAAGTGTTGGCGTTGGTGTTGCCTGTCTCTCTGTCCTCAGGGGCATGGGACCAGGCGATTCCAAAGAGAGAAGGCAAGGTGGATTCAGAAGACAGGGTGGAAGACAGAGAGGGCGGAAGGGAGACACGGCGGGAGGAGGAGGAGGAGGAGGAGAAGGAGGAGGAGGAGAAGGAGGAGGAGGACGAGGAGGAGGAGGAGGAGGAGGAGGAGGAGGAGGAGAGAGAAGACACAGATGAAGATGTAAAGCAAGTAGCAGAAAGACGCAGTGGTTTAGAGAGAGAGAGAGAGAGAGAGAGAGAGAGAGAGAGAGAGAGAGAGAGAGAGAGAGAGAGAGAGAGAGAGAGAGAGAGAGAGAGAGAGAGAGAACACACACACACACACACACACACACACACACACACACACACACACACACAATTGTACTCACGGTCTTCGGCGCTCACTCTAAGGTGTCAGTTTGGTGCAGAACACGGGAACTCACCTGTGGATGGGATAATTAATGTGAGCACAGGGGCGTCAAGGTATCAAGGTGACATTACTTACCTGTTTGTGTTTTTTTTTTTTTTTACAATATACCAGTACTTATTTTCACTTTAGTTTTAATTAGTTATATTTTTACCTTGCTGACGTTTTTCATTTACTGGTGTTGTGGTTGTCATTATTATCATTATTATTATTATTATTATTATTATTATTATTATTATTATTATTATTATTATTATCATTACTGTTATTATCATCATTATCATCATCTTTAGAATCATTAGTTTCATCAGGATCATTAAATAAAGTATCATCATCGTCATTTCTTACACCACAGCTTTCAACACCAATTTCAATACTTATCTAATCTCTCTCTCTCTCTCTCTCTCTCTCTCTCTCTCTCTCTCTCTCTCTCTCTCTCTCTCTCTCTCTCGCACACATACATAACCGTTCGATTTAATCAACATATAATCACATTTTTTCACTTTATAATGTTATATTTCAATAAAGAAAACGTATACTTTAATTTACGTATGTATGTATTCAGAGGTACTTATGTATATAAACAGGAAATATTATCTGTAAATATAGATAAAATGTTCTTTCTCGTTTCTCGCTCTCTCTCTCTCTCTCTCTCTCTCTCTCTCTCTCTCTCTCTCTCTCTCTCTCTCTCTCTCTCTCTCTCTCCGAAAAACAGGTACACAGTTGAGGTGGGTCAGTAACTACACACAAATGCACACACACACACACACACACACACACACACACACACACACACACACACACACACACACACACACACACACACACACACACACACACACACACACACACACACACACACACACACCAATAAGTACTTCAACATGAAACCTCTAAGGCCTTGAAACGCAATATGCTTTCTCAAGTTTATGTACACACTCGTCTTTATATTTTTTTGCTTCCCTCTCTTTGTGATTTTATTAAACACTTTTCCTCTCCACCCAACCCAACCCCACCCTACTTCAGTTCGTCTTGTCCTTGAGCGAGACGAGTGGCGCTGAAAGTAAAGTAAAGGAGTTTGGTAAGAGCGTAAATAGTTGCAGACGAAGGGTCAGGAAGAGGAGGAGGAGGAGGAGGAGAGAAGGTGTAGGCGAAGGTTTTAATTAAAACATAAGCCACTGCTGAGGTGGGCGTTGTACATGCTTTGGAGGAGGAGGAGGAGGAGGAGGAGGAGGAGGAGGAGGAGGAGGAGGAGGAGGAGGAGGAGGAGGAGGAGGAGGAGGAGGAGGAGGAGGAGAAT
>NC_059292.1:15593653-15613653 GCF_017591435.1 Portunus trituberculatus | reverse complement strand
CTTCCTCCTCCCCTCTTGCATGGTGAAGAAAGCGGGAGTGTATTGAGGTACTGAGGCGGGATTGGGCAGTCCAGGCGGTAAGGTTCATGGGAGGTGAGGTAGTGTGGACGCACGTGGCGGAGGCAGAATCCCCGCAGATGCCTTTGTCTCGCGGTGGACTGACTGCATGTATTCCTAACCTTTCCTGACATGACTTTACCTAACCCTAACCTAATAATGCAACGTGACCTAACTAACGAGTATGGACTTTCCTGATGATGATTATGATGAATGATGATGATGACAGACGTGATGATAAAAGTAGTAGTAATGGTGGTAGTGGTGATGGTGGTGATGATAGTGTCTTCACGCACACACTTTGACAACAAAAAGATGAAAACGCAATTTACCATAAGATGGCATTAAAAGCAGAGAGAGAGAGAGAGAGAGAGATCGGCAAGACATGTAGCACACATTAATTAGATATGTTTAATCAAGAGTCACAAAGCGAGGAAGAGAAGACACCCAATGGACAGCAGCGATGCAGACTTCCCTTCCTACACAGACACTTAATCACAACATAAATGACTAAGAAAAGATCCATAACAAGACGAGCATATTATTAGATCCATTAGCCAAGCGAGCCATTGAGTAAGACACGCGTTGTGGTTAAGCTTCCTCCTGTCGCTGTGCAGTCACACCTCGGAAGCGACAAAGGTAATTCTCAGCTTGAGCAACTCGGTTTATTGAAAGGATTATACAGAATTAAAGTTTTACTCGTTACAATAGTGGCGATGGACGTGACGGGGAAACGTAGGAGGATGATGGAGGAATCTGGCGAGCAATGTAGTGGTATAAAATTTAAAGAAGCAAATTTTACAAGCAAGACAATAAAAGGTGGCGGGAAACATAAAGGGATGATGGATGGATCTGGCACGCGCGGAGTAAGAGAGTGGTGGTAAGTGCTGTATTGGTATAAACAATCAATACAATGAAAGACAGCGGAGAAATATAAGGGGATGGTGGATGGGTCTGGCACGCGATGCAAAGAGTAACCCTGAGGTAAAAAGAATTCTATAAATGAATGTAACGAGCACCGCAATGGGTGGTGGTGGGATAGGCGCGGCTAGGGAGATGAGGCACAGCGGCGCACGGTGTGACTCAGCACCAACTAGTTCCTGGCATTACGCTGCGCACCGGCGTTGTTCTCCGGAAGATCAGCTTATTTGTGCGTTCGCTAGTGTAATACGCATGCTTGCTTCCAGGAATTGCACGCTATTATTCTTGATGATAAAGATCAGTATTCTTAAACAATTCTGAGCCTTGTCTCGATTTTTTTCGTATTTAGATTTTTGTTGCAGTGACAGTTCAACTTAAGTTCTGCATGATCAAATCATAGGAAAAAATATTCATGAGAAGCTCATTTACCTTTCTTACATTTGAAGACAATTCCTAAGAGCGTGCACAACATTCCAAAATACCAGTCACAGTACACGCAACGAAAGGGAGAGTCTGGGATGGCAGTGTCCAACAAGAACAAACATGACGTGGGTTGAGTGAGAGGCAGGCGGCGCAGGCACGCTGATCACGCCACCTCACGTCATCTGGCACCCCCACCCACGCACCACCCACGCCTATGCATCCACCCATCATTCATCAATATAATGAAAAAAAGAAAGGCATGCACTCATCTCATTACAAGCACCACCCAACAACGCCAGACTGAATGAGTGATTCTTTTAGAGAGCCACATCATCATATCGTCATACACCACGAGGAAAGGGAGGCTGCGTGGTGTCGTGTACTCCGATGCTCTCCATGCTGCCTCTTCCCCCATCCCTCGCTCGCCGCACCCACCCACGGCGTCACCCTCGGCAGTGAGTCATCCAGCACTCCAGGAACACTTAAGGGGGAGACACTGTTCCAGGTTGCAAGTTCCCAGTCTCCAAGGCTCAGGGGTTGCTCACACGTTCACAAGAATCCCTCCACCGCATCGCACCGCACTGCTACCTAGAACTGTCTCGTCTTACTGAGTTGTCGGTGAGGCTGAGGCGAATCGACACGCGAAGCTTCGAGCGCAACCAGCTCGTGAAGCTTCCCCAGAAACACGACTTGAGTATACAGGCCGCATTTCACAGCAGTTTATTCTTTCATGATGACAATTTTTGTAAACCATAAGTCCGTATTTTTAAACGTCTCACCCTCTGATCTAAACCTCATATAACAAGCCCTACTAAAAGTTATTGAGGTTTAGAGGAAAGTGTTCATGATCATTTCGAAACAGCTTATGTTTCTGGGAAAAGATTGAAAGAGAAACTTGCAGATAACAAGGAAAAACATCACGAAAACCCGATTATTCATACGTGTATCTAATGAAATACAACCATTAGCGATAACTCTACAAAGTCACGAATTTTTCATACTATTAATACGAAATTCTTGCTAAATTGTATATGACCAGCACTATATACCACCCCTGAAAACCGCCCGAGAGCTATCACCACCATTGTTCAAGGGATGCGAGATGAGGAATGAATGCGGTGTGAGCTGTTAGTAATAAGTCAAATGAGCATCGTAGGCAGCGTGAAGATACCCCAACACAGAGGGAACATGTGACGCTCTTGTAACGCTGCTGGCCCGCACACACATGGCTGGATCTTTCGGCCTGGAGGAGAACCATTGGGCCGCTCAAAACAAAGCTCTACACGGCGCGGATTTACCCTGTCCCCCCTAACCCTGACAACCACTACCCCCATGGCCACCCGTCCCCATCCACATCTCTCTCTATCTCTCTCTCTCTCTCTCTCTCTCTCTCTCTCTCTCTCTCTGCAGTGGCTTGCGCTAACCCCCAAACACTTCCTGGATCGGATCAAACTCACTCTCTCGTGCACACACACACACACACACACACACACACACACACAGCTTCAGCACACACGGAAGGCTTGAGTGGAGGAAGGAAATGCAGGACTAAGAGGAGTGTTAGGAAGGAGAAGGAGAAGGAGGAGGAAGAAGAGGATGAGGAGAGGAAACAGAGTACAAAGGCCCAGACGAAGGCGATCAAGACCAGGAGGAGGAGGAAGAGGAGGAGAAGGAAGAAAGAGGTACAGGAGGAATGGATGAAGCTACTACACAGATATATAGTTTCTGGTGAGTAATTCCTCCTGCTCCTCTTCCTGTTCCTCCTCCTCCTCCTCCTCCTCCTCCTCCTCCTCCTCCTCCTCCTCCTCCTCCTCCTCCAGATAAAAGCTCGGTCTAGACTCAAGAACTCTAACAGTAAAATAAATTGCTGATGCACATTTCACGTCACCTAATCGTCCGTGAACTAACCTTCATCCCCCTTCCTCCTTTAATTCTCCTCCCTTCTCCCTTTCTTCCTGTTCATCTCTCTCTCTCTCTCTCTCTCTCTCTCTCTCTCTCTCTCTCTCTCTCTCTCTCTCTCTCTCTCTCTCTCTCTCTCTCTCTCTCTCTTAAGGCATCCCTCTATATCCTCTCCCCTTATTATCTCTATCTCTTTTCCTCACCCATAACTTACCTCCACAAACACTCTCTCTCTCTCTCTCTCTCTCTCTCTCTCTCTCTCTCTCTCTCTCTCTCTCTCTCTCTGCTTTCTTAGCCTATCTTACTTTTGACACCTTATCTCTTATCCCTCCTCCTCCTCCTCCTCCTCCTCCTCCTCCTCCTCCTCCTCCTCCTCCTCCTCCTCCTCCACCTCCTCCTCCTCCAGTCATTTCCTTGTGCCTAACCCTGTATCTTTCCTCCACTTCTACCTAATCTTTTCTACCTTTCCTCCACCACATATCTCTTCTTATCGCCATAACTTTGATTTGACCTCTACTCTCACTCTGTTACTGAGAGAGAGAGAGAGAGAGAGAGAGAGAGAGAGAGAGAGAGAGAGAGAGAGAAAGTGGAGAATGAAAACGAACCAGATAATGATGATGCAATGTAACAAAAAAACTAATACCACGAGTAGATGAGAGAGAGAGGGAGAGAGAGAGAGAGTTGGCAAGGGGAGGGTTGCGTTTCCAGGAAGGTACACCAGTTAAAGGGAGCTGAAGGGAATTGAAGGAGGAGCTAGGGGGGGAAGAGTGGGTTAAGAGGAAGAAGGGTTGGGGTGTTATGAGGGATGGGGGAGCGTTGGGAGAGGGAATAGGGGGGCGTAGGTCCCTCGAGTAACATCCACCGCCGCGACGCGTTTGGGCGATTTACGGGGGACCAGGGACGAGCACAGGTGTTTGCTCTGCGCAGGTAAACTAATTAACCAGCGGTGGAATGCGTAATTAAGATGCACGCGTTTTCTTCCTCTTAGCTAGGCCAGGTGTTAAAGTAAGAAGTGGTTGAGACGGTGGTACTAGTGGTGGTGGTGGTGGTGGTGATGGTGGTGGTGGTGGTACTGTATCTCTCTCTCTCTCTCTCTCTCTCTCTCTCTCTCTCTCTCTCTCTCTCTCTCTCTCTCTCTCTAGTAGCAGTAGTAGTACTAGTAGAAGTAGTAATAGTAGTACTAGTAGTAGTACTATTATTATTGTTATCATTATTATCATTGTTATCATTATTATTATTATTGTTATTATTATTATTATTATTATTGCTACTACTCCTACTACTACTACTACTACTACTACTACTACTACTACTACTACTATCATCATCATCATCATTATTATCATCAAATCCATTACATTTTGTGGTGGAGCTGGTGGTTTTGATAATTGTGGTGGTGGTGGTGGTGGTGTTAATGGTAGTGATGGTGGTGGTAGTGGTAGCAGTGGCGGTGGTTTTAGTTCACCTCTTTGCCACAGTTTAGATTGAGCGAATGAATAGAATATTTCTTTCTCTTTCTCTTTATTCCGTGTTTCCTGTTTTCTGTTTTGCGTTTTCCTTTTATGCAGCGGGAACGAAAACATTTGAGTCTCTTTTTCCCCCTCAGTCTTGTGCGTTCAGTGTTCTTGTTTGTGCTTTTATTTGCCTTGTTTTTATTGGTACACTCTTACTCTTCTGTCTAGTAATGCAGTGAGCTATCCCGCTATAACACACACACACACACACACACACACACACACACACACACACACACAAGTAAGTAAATAACACACATACGTACATATATATACACAAGAAAAGAAAAAGAAGGTAAAATAAACAGAGAGAGAGAGAGAGAGAGAGAGAGGGATGCAGGGAGAGAAACGAGTTCAGTGTGGATAATTTTCACCTCATAATAAAATCACCACCATCACAACAACAACACCACCACTACCACCACCACCACCACCACCACCACCATCACCACCATCACAACAACAACACCACCATCACCACCATCACAACAACAACACCATCACCACCACCACAACAACAACACCACCACCACCACCATCACCACCATAACAACAACAACACCACCATCACCACCATCACAACAACACCACTACCACCACCACCACCACCACCACCACCACCATCACCACCATCACAACAACAACACCATCATCACCACCATCACAACAACACCACTAACACCACCACCACCACCACCACCACCATTATCACCACAACAACAACAACAACAATACCACTACTACCACCACCACCACAACCACCACCAGCACAACAACAACAATTATTAACAACAACAGTAAAAGCAACAAATATAGACTTTTAAATCCCCTCTCTCTCTCTCTCTCTCTCTCTCTCTCTCTCTCTCTCTCTCTCTCTCTCATCAACAAAACGCAACTAAACTTTCTTTCCCTAAAAATTTGTCTGTATTCTCTTTTCAGGCGAGAGAGAGAGAGAGAGAGAGAGAGAGAGAGAGAGAGAGAGAGAGAGAGAGAGAGAGAATAGTGGGAGAGCTTGGCAACCTTGTAGCTAAGGAAGGGAAAGAGGAGGGGAGGAAATTGATGAAAAGGGGAACAGGCGATGGAGGGTGGAAAAGGGAGCTGAGAGAGAGAGAGAGAGAGAGAGAGAGAGAGAGAGAGAGAGAGAGAGAGAGAGTGAGAAAAGTGGAGGAAAGATACAAGGGGAAAGCTTTGACGGAAGAGGCGGAAAGAAATGGAAAGGGAGGAAAATGAGACAGAGAGAGAGAGAGAGAGAGAGAGAGAGAGAGAGAGAGTGTGTGTGTCATGTCATCAGGAACATTTAACGGTGATAAGAAGAAAATGAACACTTGGTTGTTTCTCGTTTCCCTTTCCCTTTATTCTCTCTCTCTCTCTCTCTCTCTCTCTCTCTCTCTCTCTCTCTCTCTCTCTCTCTTTTATGTACCTTCACACTTGTTGAATAAAAGTTGCAATTCTCTATTTACTTTAATTTTTCTTGGTTTTTCTTAACTAATTAATTCAAAAGCACAGCAAGTTAAGAATTAATAAACAAAAATAATAAATACACAGAACGTTTGCAGAAATTAAAATCCTAACTCTATCACGCGAATTTCCCTCTCTCTCTCTCTCTCTCTCTCTCTCTCTCTCTCTCTCTCTCTCTCTCTCTCTCTCTCTCTCTCTTTCATTCACGTAAGCGTACTTCCGTGAGTGTCCCTTCAACATCCGGCCACCTTCCGTTTTCTTTCTCCCTCCTTCACATTCGTCATCTTATCTTTCCTTCTCTCCTTTCATTCTTTTCCCGCTCGACTCCCGCTTCTTCCTCTTCCGTCTTCCTCTTCTCAGCTTTTTATTCACTTTATGAAGACCGCCATATTTAGCACCCACCCAAGTTCTTCTTTCTCTCTCTCTCTCTCTCTCTCTCTCTCTCTCTCTCTCTCTCTCTCTCTCTCTCTCTCTCTCTCTCTCTCTCTCTCTCTCTCTCTCTTGCTTGTCACTACCTTTCTGCATCTCTCCCTCCTCCTCGCCCTCTTCACCACCACCACCACCTCCTCCTCCTCCTCCACTTCTTTCTCCTCCTCCTCCTCCTCCTCCTCCTCCTCCTCTCTGGAACACGTTAGTCTACTAAGGCAGGTAACCTTGTTATAAGCCAAAAAGCTCTTTCACCTGCTTCTCCCTTCGCCCTTCCCCCCCTCCTCCTCGTCCTCCTCCTCCTCCTCCTCCTCCTCCTCCTCTCTCTCTCTCTTCTTCATTCGCTTCTTTCCTTGCCTCTTCCTTGTGTGTTTGTTCTTTCTCTTTGTTTATCTTATTCTCTTCTGCTTCTTTTTACTCTTTTCTAGTCTTTTTGTTCAGGTCTTCTGTTTATTTTCTTCTCTTTCCTCTTTTCTTCTTTTAATCTCTTTACTTTTACTCCTTTTCTTTTATTCTCCCATTCATGTTCTTCCTCTTCTTTTAATCATATACTTTCTCCTGCTCCTCTTTGTCCTTCTCCTACTCTTCTTTCGCAGTCAAACTCTTTCTTTCTTTCTTTTCTTTCTATTGTTCCTCTTTGTCTTCTCTTTTGCCTTTTCTACCTGTGATTCTTCCTATTTTTCTACTGCTCCTCATCTGTCACCACTATACCTCTTCCTCTTCCTCCTCCTCCTCCTCCTCCTCCTCCTCCTCCTCTACCAAGCACCAGAGAGGCCTAGGCACGAAGCGTGAAAACGGTGAGCGCCGCAGGCCTAACTCGACGAAGGGGAAGGTGCTGCGACCAAAGCAGGAAAGGGGGGCGTTTATTCATTTTGGCACGCTCTCTCTCTCTCTCTCTCTCTCTCTCTCTCTCTCTCTCTCTCTCTCTCTCTCTCTCTCTCTCTCTCTCTCTCTGTAGGCATAAGTCTCGTGTTTCAGATGAGTCGGTGCACGTGGCTTATTTCAAACTAATGAGTAATAGAAATAGGTTTGGTGCTCCCTCTTTTTCTTCCTTTGTGTTCCTTTGAGTTTCCTTATCTCCCCTCTTGCGCCTCCCCTTCTCACCCATCTCGCGCCATCACTCTCCCTCCTCGTAACCACTTACTACCACTTTCCTCACTCTCTTACTCTTCTTAACGACAACAATGATCCCTTTTTTTTTTCTTCTTCTCTCTCTCTCTCTCTCTCTCTCTCTCTCTCTCTCTCTCTCTCTCTGTTCTCAAGTGTCGAGAGCTCATCTTCTTAAACGCTTTGTTCTCCTATAAAGACTATTTTTAAAGGCTACCAACATGATAAGCCAAGTTCTCATGAGTGTTTTTTCTCACTAATGATGCGGAATTCCTGTTAAACTCTCACTGGGATCGTGAAAACATACACCCCTGTCCTTGAAAAACTCCAATAACTTCCGACTATAGCGCTGCCTGTCTTAAGCCGTGGAGATAAGACATCAGAATGTTGCTGAAGAATGGTGATCTGAATGTTGTGACGCGGGACGAGGGCAGTTCATTGGTGTTCCGGGAAGCCAAATGAGAAACACCAAGCCTTACTCTGCTGACACGGATTTAAGTGTTAGTGGGAGAGAGGACTGAGGTGCGGCAGCTGTTAGGTTTACGAGTACATCTCCTCCCTTGAGAGTGGAAGTATGTGTATGTTAGCTCAGTGGCATCTGGCTTGGTTAAAGGAGAGAGTCAGTGCTGGGTTAGGTTGGATTAGGTCAGAGTAGAGTTAAGATAGGTCATGTCAGATTAGGTTTTAAGTTAGATCAGGTTTGGTTAGGCGATGTTATTTTAGGTAGTCAGGTAAGGTTAGGTAAGGTTAGGTAAGGTTAGGTAAGATTAGGTTAGGTTAGGTCAGGTTAGGTCAGGTAAGATTAGGTAAGGTTAAGTAAGGTTAGATTAGGTTAGGTTAGGTCAGATAAGGTTAAGTAAGGTTAGGTAAGGTTAGATTAGGTTAGGTCAGGTAAGGTTAGGTTAGGTAAGGTTAGGTTAGGTTAGGTTAGGTTAGGTTAGGTAAGGTTGGTGCTGGGTTAAGTTAGGTCAGATCACATTTGGTTAGGGTTGAGTTGGGTTGTTATCTTATGTATTAGTTTATTTTCACCTTAGATAAAATGTTGTATTTATATTCATCACATTTTACGTCTCTTTTTTTTTTCTTTATTTGTCATTCTCTTTGTCTGTGTTAATATATCTATCAGTTCGTCTGTCTGATTATTCTCTCTCTCTCTCTCTCTCTCTCTCTCTCTCTCTCTCTCTCTCTCTCTCTCTCTCTCTCTCTCTCTCTCTCTCTCTCGACCTTACGGCGAAAAACGAGAAAAAGACAACAATAAACTACTCTTTCATTAACACCACCGCCACCTACACTACTACCACCACCGCCACCACCACCACATTTCACAACCTTAATTCAATCACCGGCACTGCATCATTCCAGCGCGAGGCAACATCCGTAGTACATCACAACACAGCACGAGAGCACAGGAACACTGCAAAACGTGGAGCGGGAATCGGTTAATTACTCTTCAAACTCAGAACACGACAAAGGATAGATAATATGCTTTCTTTTATTTTGTTACGTCTTGTTTTTTTTTTTTTTTTTCGTTTTTTTTTTTTTTTTTCCTTCCACCATTCACGCGTTCCTGGTTTGCGTGGAAGTGTTAAGTCGTGGTGGTGATGGTGGTGGTGGTGGTGGTGGTGGTGGTGGTAGTCGTGGTGGTGGTGGTGGTCGTGGTGAAAGTGGTGGTGTTCGCTGCCAATGAGTCTATCAACTTTGAGCATGTAAAAAATGTATCAGCTGTCGCTAATTAAACAGTATAAGTGAGTGAGTGAGTGAGTGAGTGAGTGAGTGAGTGAAGACGATCTATTCCCCATCTCATATCTTATTTCAATTGTCATCTCATCCCTTTAATATCTCTCTTCTTTTTTTCTTATTTCTTTTCCTATTCACCTTCTTGCAATTTGAACGGTATCTTTTTCACCTCTCATCTCTCATTCTTCCTGTCATTTGTGTACCTCCTTCACCTCGTCCTCCTCCTCCTCCTCCTCCTCCTCCTCCTCCTCCTTCTCCTCCTTTAACCTTCTCTCTTCCTTTGCATTAACCTCTTTAATACTAGGACGCCTTTTTACCAAGAGTTTGGGTGTGATTAGACGATTTTATTGACATCAGGAAGGGTCTAAGGAGGTCAGAAGATTAATGGCCAGAGTATTCATTATTTTCGTCCCCACATAAGTTTCTGAAGCTGAATAAAATCACAAGATAGTAAGCAGAATAAATATGAAAACGTGTCCTGGTACTAAAGGGTTTAACTTTCTCTTTGTTCCACGGCTTCCATTTCCTTTTGCCCTTTTTCTATCTCTCTTTAACGTAATTTTCTTTTATTTCCATATTTTTCCATCCGTTATCTCTCTCTCTCTCTCTCTCTCTCTCTCTCTCTCTCTCTCTCTCTCTCTCTCTCTCTCTCTCTCTCTCTCACTTTAATCCGTCATGCTTTTTTCCCACCCATAAATATATTTCTCTAAGTCATAATTCTGTATCATATTTCCATTTTTCACATTATTTTCATCTTTTTCCCTTCCTCCCTTTTGTTTCCCTCTTTTCCTCTTCCATCATTCATTCCTCTTTGCTCATATTATCTTATTATTATTTCATCTTGATTTTTACTATTTTTATGTATATTCTACTAATTCCCCTCTTCTTCTTCTTTTCTTCTCCGTTCACTACTTCTTATTTTCATTATTAAGCATCGCGTCTATATTTTACTTCATCACATTTGCACTCTTCCTTTTTCCCATTCTTCTTTTCTTTTTATCTTTGTTCTCCATTATTCTATCACTCCATCTCTTCTCTCTTGTCCCCTTCTTCCATATCTTCATTAATACCGGACCACCATTTCACATTTATCTCCATCTCTGCTCCTCCTCCTCATCATCCTTTTCCTACTTCTCCTCCTCCTTCTTCCCTCCTTCCTTCCTTCCTTCCTTCCGTCTCTTTTATCTTTGCCTTCACTCTCCATGCATCTTTCTCTTCCTCCTTTACTGTTCACATTTTATCCTTTTTATCATTCTAATTTTACATTCGTATTTTCCATCATTGCTTCAGTTGTTAATTTTATCTCTCCCTTCCATCTTTGTCTCTCGAATTGTCCATTTCCTTTCCTCTTTTCCCTTCAGTACTCACTACTATTCATTCAAACTTCCATCATTCTACGTTCACATCCATTTACCCATCATTGCGTCAGTTGTCATTTTTATACCCACCCTCTCTCTCTCTCTCTCTCTCTCTCTCTCTCTCTCTCTCTCTCTCTCTCTCTCTCTCTCTCTCTCTCGTGATCCAGAAACAGATATCTTTCCCTTCCTCCGTGAACCCAATTGTTGCTTCTCGACGCTGCGCCTTTAATCTCCAGCAAGGCGAAACATTCATGGTCGCCGCAACACAAGGGACACCCCACGCCTTCGCCCTTCGTGACATAATTTCCAGAGAGCAGCGGTGGCGGCGGTGGCGTCTTGTGAGAGGAGGATAAGAGTATGTTAAGCCACCTAACATTACTGACCCCTTGTGCTCTACTGTTCTGCTCTCTCTCTCTCTCTCTCTCTCTCTTGATCTACCAACACAGTATCTTCTCCTCCTCCTCCTCCCCCTCTTCTTCCTCTTTGTTCTTGCCTTTCTCTCCTTTTCCTTACCCTTCTCTCCTCTTTCTCTCCTCCTCCTCCTTCTCTCCTCATCCGCGTCAGCTTTTGTCTCATCCCCACTTCTCCACTTGTTCAACTCCTTTCACCTTCCTATCCCCATGCACTCACTGACCTCTCCCTCTTCATCCTTCTCCCTCTCTCTCCCTCTCACCTCTCCCCCTCTCCCAGCCCCGAGGGTCACGGTGGTGCAAGGAGGTGGCTGAGTACGATGAGAGGACGCTTATACTAATGTCTTCTTTATGCATTGCTACTGTGTTTGTGTCGCGCCGTGTTTGTGTCTCCGCCACTTTGTTCCTGAAGGCTGCTATTTTTCTTTCTTTCTTTTTTTCTTGTGTTCTTATATTTGTTTGTGTTTTTTTTTTTTTTTCGTTAGTGCTTTTTTGTTAGGGGTATTTGTTACGTGTGTGTGTGTGTCTGTGTGTGTTTCACTGTTTGATCTGCTGCAGTCTCTGACGAGACAGCCAGACGTTACCCTACGGAACGAGCTCAGAGCTCATTATTTCCGATCTTCGGATAGGCCTGAGACCAGGCACACAACACACACCGGGACAACAAGGTCACAACTCCTTGATTTACATCCCGTACCTACTCACTGCTAGGTGAACAGGGGTTACACCCAAATATCTCCACCCGGCCGGGAAATCGAACCCCGGTCCTCTGGCTTGTGAAGCCAGCGCTTTAACCACTGAGCTACCGGGTGTGTGTGTGTGTGTGTGTGTGTGTGTGTGTGTGTGTGTGTGTGTGTGTGTGTGTGTGTGTGTGTGTGTGTGTGTGTGTTGGAGTAGTTTCAAATGACGATGACTGTTTGTATTATGTTACGTTGTGTTGTAAACCTCGTAATACTGGAACGTAATTCATTGCGTTAAATTTCACAAAACACAAAGAAACACAATACAATACAAAGAAAGAACAAATAGCAGCAGCAGCAGCAGCAGCAGACTCAATGACGGTCATTGATCCTTAGTCTTTCTTTATGACAACATGTACTTAGTGTTTAATTACAATGTGAAAAAAAACATTAAGAAAATATATTACCATGATTCGCTTTGTCTTTTCCCACATCAGTTAAACCTCAAGTCTTTTCTTACTTTTTCTTTATTTTCTTTGGCTTTTCTTCCATCTGTCTGTCAGTGTGTGTGTTCAATTCATGTATACAACCCACAGCAATTAAACCAACAGTCATTTCTTCTTTCACTTAATTTTGTCTTGTGTTTCTCTCTTATATCTGTCTGTCTCTATGTCCAGTTCAAGCACACATCATCAGGACAGGTTTATCATTTTGTCCCCAGAGCCAGTACAAGGAGGCAGTGCAAGAGGAAGGAAAGAACACGAAGTAAGTGACGGGGAAAGCTTCTGTGGCTGAAAGTTAGTTGGTCACATTTATCTTGGAGTCTCCCGCCGTATGTCGCAGAGAGACAGAGAGAGAGAGAGAGAGAGAGAGAGAGAGAGAGAGAGAGAGAGAGAGAGAGAGAGAGAGAGAGAGAAGAGAGAGAGAGTAAACAAAAGAGACAAAAACACTCGTAAACGTATAAGTATATACGAAAACGGACAGACAGACAAAAAAAACAGACAGACAGGCAGACAGACAGACAGACAGACAAAAGGACAGACAAACAGGCAAAACAAAAACAGAATAAGACAAACCGATAGATAGAGAGACACATTCACTCAAACACAAACAAACAGACAAACACACTCAGGCACTTACACAGACAACTAACCAGCCAACCAGACAGACAAATAAACAAACAGACAGACAACCACCAAACCACCCAGACAAACAGACAGACAGACAGCCACACAGCCACATATTGTTCATCTGTAGGCCTAACATCACACAAAGTCTTCCTAATTTATTCACGCCCATGTTTTCTTTCATACCTAACAATGAATAACGAAAGAAAAGAACACGACGGAGACTCCATAAATTATCAGATGTAAGTGTTGTTATCCCACCTCGTGACTCGAACTCCACCACCACCACCACCACTGCCGTCCGTCACGTTCCGTCCGCCGCCGCAGCCGCCGCCGCCGCAAGCCACGCACGAGTAAGTAAATTTGCCAACTTTCTGTATGTTTCTTCCGTATGTAGTTATCTTTTACGGAGCGGCATATTGAGAGAGCCAGCTAGCTTTCTCTCTCTCTCTCTCTCTCTCTCTCTCTCTCTCTCTCTCTCTCTCTCTCTCTCTCTCTCATTTTTATACCTTTCGCCAGACTCCTAAACACGTAAGAAAAAACTAAAGCTAAAAAGTACTCTCTCTCTCTCTCTCTCTCTCTCTCTCTCTCTCTCTCTCTCTCTCTCTCTCTCTCTCTCTCTCTCTCTCTCTCTCTCTCTCTCTCTCTCTCTCCTGTGCAAAAGTCCCAAGAGGGGGTCTCAACTTCCACAATCCTCTCCAGAATCCCTATAAGCTTACTTTCACTCGTCCCTCCCTCCCTTACCTCTCCTCCTCCTCCTCCTTCTCCTCCTGCTTTCCCTCCTCTCCTCTCCCTCCCACGCCTGGCCACAAGTCCGAAGGCAGCTACATATACTGAGAAAGGAAGAATGAGTCACACTTTATCTTTTCCCAAGTAAACACATGCGTAGAAAACTGTTTTTTTTTTTTTTCTTCCTACATACTTCACTTACACGTTCACTTTACAGCACACTTAAAGTCTCTTGCACTTCGGGGAGAGGTGGAAATTAAACGGGTAATGAAAGGGAAGGCCTGCTTTGAAGTGCCACCAATACTCTTGCTACTGCTACTGCTACAAGTACTAATGCTGCTACTCTTCCTCCCTCTCCTGCTGCTGCTGCTGTTGCTGTGGCTATTGCTGCTGCTACTTCCTGATATTCCCTCATTTCCTTTGGTGTTAGGCGAGTGAATAGGCGATAAAAGAGTGAAAGGGTAAAGGAGAGAGAGAGAGAGAGAGAGAGAGAGAGAGAGAGAGAGAGAGATGAAAGGGGAGTATTCGCTGTGACCGTATCCTTCCCTCGCCTTCCCCATCTCTCTCTCTCTCTCTCTCTCTCTCTCTCTCTCTCTCTCTCTCTCTCTCTCTCTCTCTCTCTCTCTCTCTCGTAAAACAACAGGATCAAAGTAACCACCGAAAAACCATAAGTTGTTTAAGTAAAGAAAAAACTGTGTGTGTGTGTGTGTGTGTGTGTGTGTGTGTGTGTGTGTGTGTGTGTGTGTGTGTGTGTGTGTGTGTGTGTGTGTGTGTGTGTCGGTTATCGTGTTTTCTTCTGTGATTTCAAGCCCATATAAGCGTGACAAGAGGATGAGGAGGAGGAGGAGGAGGAGGAGGAGGAGGAGGAGGTACTGGTGTTGATATAATTCCTCCTCTCTTCCTCGTCATCCCCTTCTCTTCCTTTCTAAACCTCTTCCTTCCTCTTCCTCTCTTGAAAAACGCGAATGAGCCCCTGCATCACAATTATCCCCTTATTTTTTCACCTAGCATTTATATTCTAAAAGGTTATAATTCCCTGGCGCTGGTGGTGGTGGTGGTGGTGGTGCTTCTGCGTGTCTGCGTGTGGGTGTTGGAGAGGCGTCGCAGTGAGTGTGGCGAAGCGTCAGGGCAACACTAACAGGATGTAGATAGGTAAGTGTGGGAAGGTCAGAGTTTACCTGCGTGGAGGCGGAGAAGGAGGAGGAGGAGAAGGAGGTGGAGGAGGAAGAGGCAAGAATGATAATGGTAATAATAATAATAGTAATAATAATAATGACATAAGGCACAACAACAATAACAATAATAACAATAATAACAACAATGTCGAGGATAACAATGGTAAGTGACGCGCTGAAATAAAAAGAAAAAAAAAGACGATGAAAAATTCCAAAAAAAAAAAAAAAGAGAATCAGACAAAAGAGGAGGCAAAAAAAAGTAAATATGAAAAATAAAAAGAGTTAAAAAGGAAAACAGCAAATATAAAACATGGAAAACAAATCTAAACTAAGAGATGGAAGGTGAAAAAATAGATGATGATGATGATGATGATGATGATGATGATGATGATGAAGACGAAGAAGAAAAGCCACGTCCTCCTCAACAGACCAAAAGAAGGAGGGGAAAAAAAAGGGCGCCTGAGAGCCTTACAAACCCACCAAAGGGAAAAAAAAGCAACAACCACACGACAATGAGGGAAAAAAAGGAAAGGAGGAAAAAAATGTAGCGCAGCAGAAGTCAAATGGCGAAGTTTCAATAGCGTGTCTTCTTTCTTCTAACAAACCAAAAACATTATCTCTCTCTCTCTCTCTCTCTCTCTCTCTCTCTCTCTCTCTCTCTCTCTCTCTCTCTCTCTCTCTCTCTCTCTCTCTCTCTCTCTCTCTCTCTCTCTCACATAAATACAATATTCGTTATCAAGTGTACGTTGTTCTTGAGAGAGAGAGAGAGAGAGAGAGAGAGAGAGAATGTTGCCTGCCTTCATCGGTTCCAGGTATTAAATGTTTCTATGAAGTTTTACTTAGCTTATTTCCAGATATAAGGATATTAAGAGAGAGAGAGAGAGAGAGAGAGAGAGAGAGAGAGAGAGAGAGAGAGAGAGAGAGAGAGAGAGAGAGAGAGAATGACCTTCTACATCAGTAAATTATGTAAATCAATTGCTGCTTTTACTATTACTAATGATAATAATGATAATAATAATAATAGCAACAACAACAACAACAACAACAATAATAATAATAATAATAATAATAATAATAATAATAATAATAATAATAATAATAATAATAATAATAATAATAATAATAATAACAATAATACTGTGAGTAAAAAATAAAGAGAAAATTCATGAACAAATTAATTAATGAATGATAACTAAGACAAAAGTAAAACCAAGAATATTAACAATCCACAATATATGATCATCTGAAGTGTGTGTGTGTGTGTGTGTGTGTGTGTGTGTGTGTGTGTGTGTGTGTGTGTGTGTGTGTTTGCGTGTGTGTGTATGCCAGTTTAATGATACTAGGTTAACCAAACAGCGCAGCGCATTATAAAGTTCTGCGCAACACTGATAGAAGTTGTTACCATGAGGATATTACTTTACACACACACACACACACACACACACACACACACACACACACACACACACACACACACACACACATGCACACACACAAGCCGGAAGCATTGTCGTGTTATTCGCTCAAGTTCACCAAGAAGTCTTTGTGCTCGCTGAGAGTATTACCCGAATGACATCACTTGGAGGAAAATGACAACTAACTTTCAACTCAATAGCTTCCTACCTCTTTTTGTATTCCTACCTTCCTATGACCCGAACTCATTAGGAGGGAAGTTTCAAGACATTTATCCCGTCCTTTTGGCTTACTCCCTCGGTACCTGCTCGAGAACTGGCGCCTAATTGTGTGTGTGTGTGTGTGTGTGTGTGTGTGTGTGTGTGTGTGTGTGTGTGTGTGTGTGTGTGTGTGTGTGTGTGTGTGTGTGTGTGTTTAATCGTTTTGTTACCCTTGGCTAGATTTACCTCTAACAAAAAGAAAAACAAACCTTTACGTGACTCCAGTTGTATCTTTCCTCATTACAATTGTCTAGTTAATAAAGCAAAAAGGAAAAATGCTAATCAAAAAAGTAATGCACTAAACACAACACAAAAGGAAGATTCACTGGTTATAAAATGATGAGTAGTAAGATCTTATACAACCGCGTGATACCAAAAAAAGTAATTGTAGTTACATATACTTTCGTCAAGCTTCATTTATCACTACTTATTCTGACCAAGGCGAGAGAGTTTTAATCACCTGAGGAAATGACGGACTTAAAGTTGTGTTCCGTATCTAATCTATAATACCCAGCTTATCTATTTTTTCTTTTCTTTTTTTTTTTCATTATTCATCAGCTCAGACAGTGATGGTCCATGAATACTCGTAAAGGCTACTAACTATGAGGAGCCAGCAGGGTGTTGTGCGTTATGTGTTACGGTGTGGCATCAACTATAGCGTCAGTGTGAGATGTCCATGCGTGTTTGTAAGGTGTACACGTTAGATAGTACTATTAGCATGCGTGATGGAGTGTATTAGAGGTGCGGGTATGTGTTGGTGTTAATTGGTATATTTTGGGATTCCGTTGTGTGTGTACTCTATAGGAAAGGAAGAAGAACAAGAACAAAAAGAACAAGAAGAACAAAAACAACAAAAACAACAAAAGCAACATCATCAAAAACAACAACAACCCAAAAGAAAAAAGATAATAATGGTGATAGTGATAGTAATAAGATGATAATAATGATGATGAGGAAAATAATAATGAAAAATCAAGGAAAAATCTGAGTAAAAAAATAAAAGAAGAAAATAAAAGAGAGTACGACAGAAAGGAAAAAAAAAGGGAAGAAAGGAGAATTAGGAAGGAAAAAAGGAAAAGAGGCATCCATCACATCACACCGCCACAGTTTCCTTCAATGATTTTTTTTCTTCTTCTTCTCATCCCATCAAATCAGAAAAAAAAGGAAAAAAAAAAAAAAGTGTAGTCGAGGAAAACATTTCTTCCTTTGACTGATAAAAGATAAAACCAGAAAATTGGGTGACGAAAAAAATGCCGACGACGGGATAAGGGGATGGTGTCTTTCACTCCTCCCCTCCTTCCCTCCCTCCCTCCCTCCTCTCCCTCTTCCTTTCCTTCTCTCCCTCAGTACTTCCTTTTTTTCCCCTCCTTCTTTCCTCCTTCCTTTCCTTCCCTTCCTCAGTACTTTTTTTTTTCTCTTTCCCTTTACACTTTGCCTTGTTTGGAAGATTTTTTTGTATGTGTGTCTGTGTGTGCGTTTTTCCTTTTCCTCTCTCTCTCTCTCTCTCTCTCTCTCTCTCTCTCTCTCTCTCTCTCTCTCTCTCTCTCTCTCTCTCTCTCTCTCTCTCTCTCTCTCTCTCTAGTCTTGAGCCAGACATCCCTTACAACAATACTCCTCTTCCTCCTCATCCTCCTCCTCCTCCTCCTGCAGCAGCACCTCCTCCTGCCCTTTTCAAACCATATCTTGGAGGTGAGCCAGTTCATGGTGGGAATGGGAGGGCCAAGAATGGTAGAAAAGGGAGATTTATTTTAGCTTTATAGTCTAACAATAATCGTAAAAAGCAAGAAGAGGGAAGAAAGGAAAGAGAGAGAGAGAGAGAGAGAGAGAGTGTGTGTGTGTAGCCTTCCTGTTTATTTTTCTTTTGATACACAACGACGACTAAAGAAAACAATAAACAACAACAACAACAACAACAACAACAACAACGCAGCTGGTGAATCAAATACCAATCAATTCATTAGACTATTTGTATTATTAATCTATTCATCTTTCTGTTCACTTACTTTATCTTTCTATTTACTTGCTTTTTTGTATTTACTCATCGTTTTGTGTGGCATTCTGGTTCGTTCATCGTATTGCTGCTTTTGTTGTATCTCTTTTTATTCAATTTGTTCTGATATTTTCATGATTTTGTTGTTGTTGTTGTTGTTGTTGTTGGTGGTGGTGGTGGTGGTGGTGTTCCTTTTGTTGCTGTTGTTATTGTTTTTGGTGTTGTTGTTGCTATCCCTTTTTGTTGCTGTTATTGCTGTTATCGTTGTTGTTGGTGTTGTTATTGTTGTTGTTGTTGTTGTTGTTGTTACCCAAGAAACACACACACACAAAAACGATGAAAACAGTAAGAAACCAAAAGAATATGAAATAGAAAAATAAAACAGAATGAAAGAGAGAATATGCAAACAAGAAAATAGAGAAAGAAAGAAAGTAGAAGAATCCGTATATCACGAACCGCCATTTGTATTGCTGATAAGAACGCCAAAGTGGATGTCATTATGTCCGTCTGTATGTTTGTCTGTCTCTATTCCGGGCTCTCAATCTGCCTAAATCTGTCTGTTTTTTCATTTAATCTCTCACTCTCTCTCTCTCTCTCTCTCTCTCTCTCTCTCTCTCTCTCTCTCTCTCTCTCTCTCTCTCTCTCTCTCTCTCTCTCTCTGTTGCTAAGTTGCACGAATTAAAGAAAACATCACGTAAGAAGGGAGGAGGAGGAGGAGGAGGAGGAGGAGGAAATGTATAGGAGGAAACTAACGAGATAGAAAGGAGCAGAAAGAGGAGGAGGAGGAAGAAGAGGAGGGTTAGGAAGATGTAGGGAAGGAAAGGATAAGTAATGAGATAGAGAGGAGGAGGAGGAGGACGAGGAGGAGGAGGAGGACGAGGAGGAGGAGGAGGAGGAGGTAGTATTATCTATGGAGGAAGGGATGATATGAGCGGAAACTGGGTGGAAACTATTTAGTGTGTGTGTGTGTGTGTGTGTGTGTGTGTGTGTGTGTGTGTGTGTGTGTGTGTGTGTGTGTGTGTGTGTGTGTGTGTGTGTGTGTGTGTGTGTGTGTTAAAGTGACTTCAACGCGTCTCAACCTATGGATCATCTGCTCCAGCCATCCTTGAAAACTCCTCCTCCTCCTCCTCCTCCTCCTCCTCCTCCTCCTCCTCCTCCTCCTCCTCCTCCTCCTCCTCCTCCTCCTTCTCCTCCTTTCTCTCCTCCTCCTCTCCTTTCCAGTTCCCTTTCCTTCTCTATCCTCTCTACTTTTACTTTAATTCTCTCTCTCTCTCTCTCTCTCTCTCTCTCTCTCTCTCTCTCTCTCTCTCTCTCTC
>NC_059292.1:15581153-15588653 GCF_017591435.1 Portunus trituberculatus | reverse complement strand
AAACCCAGCCCAGCACCACCCATCCCAACCCAACCCAGCACCACCCACCCCAACCCAACCCAGCACCACCCACCCCAACCCAACCCAGCACCATCCACCCCAACCCAACCCAGCACCACCCACCCCAACCCAGCCCAGCACCACCCACCCCAACCCAACCCAGCACCACCCACCCCAACCCAACCCAGCACCACCCACCCCAACCCAACCCAGCACCACCCACCCCAACCCATCCCAGCACTATCCACCCCAACCCAGCCCAGCACCACCCACCCCAACCCAACCCAGCACCACCCACCCCAACCCAACCCAGCACCACCCACCCCAACCCAACCCAGCACCACCCACCCCAACCCAGCCCAGCACCACCCATCCCAACCCAACCCAGCACTATCCACCCCAACCCATCCCAGCACCATCCACCCCATCCCAGCCCAACCCAGCACCACCCACCCCAACCCAGCCCAGCACCACCCACCCCAACCCACCCCAGCACCACCCACCCCAACCCACCCCAGCACCACCCACCCAACCCAACCCAGCACCACCCACCCCAACCCAGCCCAGCACCACCCACCCCAACCCACCCCAGCACCACCCACCCAACCCAACCCAGCACCACCCACCCCAACCCAGCCCAGCACCACCCACCCCAACCCAACCCAGCACCACCCACCCCAACCCAACCCAGCACCACCCACCCCAACCCAGCCCAGCACCACCCACCCCAACCCAACCCAGCACCACCCACCCCAACCCAACCCAGCACCACCCATCCCAACCCAACTCAGCACCATCCACCCCAACCCAACCCAGCACCACCCATCCCAACCCAACCAAGCACCACCCACCCCAACCCAGCCCAGCACCACCCACCCCAACCCAACCCAGACCAGTCCCTCGCAACCTAACTCACTCGGCCCAGTCAGATGAAGTGGTGCAGTGATTAGATGAAGTAGCAGCTGACGGTGGCCTCGCAACAGTAGCATGGTTGTGGTCACACTGAAGCCCGCCAACAGATAATTATCAGACTCCAGCTTACATTACCGAGAGCTTCTGTTTAATGGCTGACCAGATTGCTGGGCTGTAATACCACGCGTTTACAGGCAATTCTATACTGGAGTCTTTGTCCCGGTATCCAAGGCTGCAGCACTTCACATGATGAGGAAGGGACAGCTGCTGCGTGTGGTGTGTGCCGCTGCTGCTGCCGCCATCGCCCTTGACCGGGGAAAGGGTGTGTTGGTGTGACAGTTTGATGTCGTAACTCCGAAAGGGGTAAAGAGTGATATTGAAAGATGGATCAAAGGTTTACGTCCTTATTATGGTGGTATAGTTATGTTTGTGTGTAAATAGATTGTTAATGGAGCGTCTCTCTCTCTCTCTCTCTCTCTCTCTCTCTCTCTCTCTCTCTCTCTCTCTCTCTCTCTCTCTCTCTCTCTCTCTCTCTCTCTCTCTCTCTCTCTCTCTCTCTCTCTCTCTCTCTCTCTGTACACGGTTTAATCACACTTGTGAGTTTCTGAGGAAGGCTTGGTTTCTTACACGCTTTGTTCTCTCATTCGGAATATCTTCAAAGGTCACACATAATTAGGCGGGTTTTTTGTCATCTTTTTTTTATTAATGATGCAGAGTTCTTGTTAAAATATCAGTAGAATTATGAGACTATCCTTGAGAATCCCACTGATTTACACGATGGCCTGTTGAATGTAAGAGGCAACAGGAGGGAATGTTCAGGATTACGGACAGGAGAGCAACAGTTTTCTAAATGATCAAGTTCTTCAGGGAATGGGTCGTTTGACTGTATAAGCTTTGGTTCTTTTAACTGTACCGGTTTGTCTCAGTACTTCTTGAAAAACAATAAATGAGTAGATGAATATAAATAAAAACAGAAATAAATTGATGGTTGCATTTTTTTATTTATTTTTTTTAACTGTATAAGCGCTAGACATTTCCTTCTTTCCTTTCCGTAGTCAGTTGTAATTCTTTTACTTTTATTTTTGCATTACGTTTTCTGAGGTAATGAATGTATAAAAACACAAGATTATCCACCTTTTCTCTCTCTGTGTGTTTGTTTGTTTGTGTGTGTGTGTGTGTGTGTGTGTGTGTGTGTGTGTGTGTGTGTGTGTGTGTGTGTGTGTGTGTGTGTGTGTGTGTGTGTCCACGCAAGCAAACTTTCATAGTGCTGCGAACGTAAACAAAAGACAAGCACAGCAGATAAAGCGTTGAAGCAAACAATAAACAAAAGAGCAGATGACAACCGCTTAACTAAACTCCAATACCACTTCAAGGTTGAGTGATAACAGTCAACTAGAGAGAGAGAGAGAGAGAGAGAGAGAGAGAAAAGAAAGAAAGAAAGAAAGAAAGAAAGAAAGAAAGAAAAAAGAAAGAAAGAAAGAAAAAAGAAAGAAAGAAAGAAAGACAGACAGATAGAAGAAAGAAAGAAAGAAAGAAAAAAAGAAAGAAAGATAAAAAAAAAAATCATTCGCCAGCTAACGTGAACCAAGTGGCAGGGAACGTAACCTCCTTCCTTCCCTGATCCTGCAGCTCCGTCAGAAGAGATGCAGTGTCAGCATCTTACGTCACCTGGCCGGAAGATTATGATGTAGATAAAGGTGCGTTCATCCCCTCGTGCACTTTTCCCTCTCCTCCTCTCCTCCTCCCCTTTCCTTAGTTTCCCACCGCGATCATAATTGACGTCATGAGAAACTGGATTGAGGAAGCAACTGCATGGCCTTTTTTATTTGGTGGAGTGGGGAAGTATAATAGCAAATAAGCCAAGAAGGGAGAAAGGAATTGAGTGTGTAGTGAATAACGAGGAAGAAAGGGAGGAATGGAAGGATAGGAGAAGGAAAATCAAGCAACAGCACATAGGATAAAGCAAAAGACGTACACAAACTTAGGCTCAAATAAGGATTTTCTTTCCAAGGCCACAGAGATCATCAGTGAGGTTCTCATGTGTGCTTCCTTCTTTTCTCTTTCTTTTTTTTTCCTATTGATGATGCGAAGACCTTAATTAATTAACGCTTTGACTGCCGCTTGGTACACGTTTCCTTAATTACCAATCACACTGACACATCTTTGCTAGTTCTACAGCCGCATCCAGTCTTTGAAGTGAGGAAAAACTGCAAAATGTATTCTTTTCATCGCCAGCTTTTCTTGCAGATAATTATAAAGACTTCACGCATTGCTTCTGGTGCTGCTAACGGTTTTGTGTCGCAGAGGAAGGATTAGAACTACTATTAAAAATCACTCAGATACCATTGAAAACTGCCAATTCTTCCAATATACCCACAAGCCAAGCCAGGACATTAAAGAACACGAAGCACAACATAACGAGGAAAGAAAACTCAGAACACACATTACGAGAAACACAACCCCGCCTGAACAACGACACTCTGACCCTTTGCACCTGACACCTTCCTCCCACTTTTCCCCTTCCCCCTGACTCCCCTCACTGTGTATTTCTTCTGACAGTCACTCATCCCAGGTCAGCTTCGTCCCTCAATCCCAAACTTTCCCACGCAAGCAAACAAATTCCCTCTCCCTTGCCCTACCTCTCCTCGCCCGTTCCCTTCTCCTTCCCTCCCCCTCTGCTCCTCCTGCCTCTGTCTGGCCAAGGATTCCGCCAGTGGATGCAGGATGAGAGAGAGAGAGAGAGAGAGAGAGAGAGAATGTCCCCAGACTGTCATTGCCCTCTAAGGATTTGTAAGAAAGAGAAAGAGGACGTGAGTGTGTGACAATGGTGGTGGTGGTGAAGAAGAAGAAGAAGAAGAAGAAGAAGAAGAAGAAGAAGAAGACGATGATGATGATGATGGTGACGATGATGATGATGATGATGATGATGATGATAATGATGATGATGATGATGACGAAGAGGAGGAGGAGGAGGAGGAAGAAGAGCAGGAGGAGGAGGAGGAGGAGGAGGAGGAGGAGTAAGAGGAGGAGGAGGAGGAGAAGGCAAACAAATAAGAAAATGAACAAGGAGAAACATCAGAAAAAGAAAGTAAAGAACAAAAAAACAAGACCAACAAAATAAGATATGAAAAAAAAAAAAAGACCAAGACCAAACCAACGCTAAATATTTCCTCCTCCAAAAGAAAAAAAATGAAAAAAGAAAAAGGAAACAACAAAATCATCCTCTTTCAAAAACAAGAGAGAGAAAAAAAGAAAGAAATCATAGAACTTTACAAAAACACACACAAGAGAGAGAGAGAGAGAGAGAGAGAGAGAGAGAGGGGTGGGGGAGGCATGGGGGGAGGGAAGTAAAAGAAAAGGATCATGTCCCTTACACGTCCCCTAAAATGAATCCGGACACCTGTTCCCTTCCTCCTATACTGAAAAAAGGCAAAATTTTAAAAATAAAGAAAAAAAATCAACCATTCTTTCTTTCATCCTTTCTTTCCTCTCCTCTCCTTATACTCCCCCCTTTCTCTCTCTCCCTCTCTCTCTCTCTCTCTCTCTCTCTCCCCTCTGCCCCTGGGGATGCACTGGAGACGTGGCCTTGGGGAGATGACGGGAGAGGGGTCCGGGGGTGTGAGAGGGAGGGTGGGGGGGGAGAGGAGCGTCAGTCCCCTTGAGGAAGCGTTTTCCTATAATTTCAAAGTACCAATAATTTTTGAGAAGAGCACAATTCCAGCACAACTATAGTTTAGAACGGCCTCATTTACATAATCCAAGTGAGAGGTACTTTGCATAAGGGAGAGGTGTGTAGGGGAGGAGGAGGAAGAGGAGGAGGAGGAGGAGGAGTGTTACGTAAGGTTTGCTGCGTTATGTTGAAGGGTAATGGAGGGGAGGAGGAGGAGGAGGAGAGTGAAAGAAGATGGAAAGGACAGAGAGAGAGAGAGAGAGAGAGAGAGAGAGAGAGAGAGAGAGAGAGACAGAGAGAGTAGATACAGGATAGGGAGAGGAAAGGAAGCAAGGGACGGAGGGAAGGGAAGGGAAGAGAAGGAGAAGTCAGGGTACGGAGGGAGAGGACAGAGAGGAGGGAGAGGAGGGAGAGAGCCATTAGGTTGATATTTACGTTCCTATATGAGACAGTTGTAGGAGTTATGCATTTTTTTTATATATACCTGAGTCGTTGTCCTCACCTGCTTCTGTCTGTCTGTCTGTCTGTCTGTCTGTCTGGTGTCTGGTTGGCTGTATATACTTGTGCTGTTTATTTGTTTAGGTTAAAGTTAGGTTAGGTTAGGTTAGGTTGGGTTGGGTTGGGTTGGTTTAGGTTAGGTTAGGTTAGGCTAGGTTGGGTTGGGTTGGGTTAGGTTAGGTTAGGCTAGGTTAGGTCGGGTTGGGTTGGGTTAGGTTAGGTTAGGCTAGGTTGGGTTGGGTTGGGTTGGGTTGGGTTAGGTTAGGTTAGGCTAGGTTGGGTTGGGTTGGGTTAGGTTGGGTTAGGTTAGGTTAGGTTAGGCTAGGTTGGGTTGGGTTGGGTTGGGTTAGGTTAGGTTAGGTTAGGCTAGGTTGGGTTGGGTTAGGTTAGGTTAGTTTAGGCTAGGTTGGGTTTAGTAGGGTTGGGTTAGGTTAGGTTAGGTTAGGTTAGGTTAGGTTAGGGTCATTTATAAGTTTATTTCTTTACTGCTTCCCCTCTGCTTTTTTATCATTATTATTATTATTATCATTATTATTACTATTACTATTATTATTATTATTGTTATTATCTCTTTTCTTATTTTTCTATACATCCGTTCTAATCATCTATATATTTATCTTATTTATTAAGTTATATACATAATCATTTGTGATAATATTGATGCTATTTTTGTCTACCGTGTTAGAGACTGAGAGAGAGAGAGAGAGAGAGAGAGAGAGAGAGAGAGCACTATCCCATATTTAATTCACAGATCCCATTCCACAAACACTCCCATTCTCTCTCTCTCTCTCTCTCTCTCTCTCTCTCTCACACACACACACACACACACACACACACACACACACACACACACACACACACACACACACACACACACACACACACACACACACACACACACACACACACACACACACACACACACACACACACACACACACACGCTCATTATCCCATTCTCTTTTCTTGCCCTTTGAGATGTGTTCAGATAGATACACGGTCAGAGAGAGAGAGAGAGAGAGAGAGTATAGGTTTGTTACGTAACTTCTAAGAGCATAATACTTTAGCATCCGTTTTCTCACCTTTCTCTCTCAGTCGTAGAAATAAGGGTAAGAAAATTAAAGATCAAAGAACATACCGATCTTGGAGAGAGAGAGAGAGAGAGAGAGAGAGAGAGAGAGAGAGAGAGAGAGAGAGAGTTATATAAGATGTCTTTTGGTTCAGTATGGAATTCAAAACAACTTTAAACAACAACAACAACAACTACCACTACTACCACTACTACTACTACTTCTACTACTACTTCTACCACTACTACTACCACCATTACAACTTATTACCATACCTACTTCATACTAATCAACTAAGGAAAGCTACATCCACTTATGAACTAGACAAACGATCTCTCTCTCTCTCTCTCTCTCTCTCTCTCTCTCTCTCTCTCTCTCTCTCTCTCTCTCTCTCTCTCTCTCTCTCTCTCTCTCTCCTGACTGACATGACACGGTGAGTGAAGTGACTGACATGCTTAAGACTGACTATTTTTAACCATTCGGAAAGACTGACGTGACGTGACTTTCCTATGTAAATTCACAGAACGAATACGGAAAAGAAGGAGGAGGAGGAGGAGGAAGAGGAGGAAGGGGAAGAAGTGCGTGAGATGAATATGAAAGAAGGAATGTACAAAGGAGAGGAAGAAAATAAGAGAGAGAGGAGGAATGAGGCAGCTTTGAGGCAACAGGCTAGAGGAGGGAAGAAGGAAAAGAAGGAAGGAGGAAGGAGGGAAGGAGACCAGACAGGAAGCAAGAGGGAGGGGAAGGAAAGGATGAATATAGTTATGAAGGAGGGAGGCACACGGGAGCAAAAGGACAGGAGGGAGGGAGGGAGGGAGGGAGGGAGGGAGAGAGGGAGGAAAGGAAGAAATGAAAGGTAAAGGGGAGAATGGAGAGAAGGGAGGAAGGAGGGAGAAAAGCAGGAGGGAAGTAGGTAAGACACGTGAGGCAGACAAAGAGCTTCTGCTGGCACTCTGACCTTGACCTTTGCTTCTCTCTCTCTCTCTCTCTCTCTCTCTCTCTCTCTCTCTCTCTCTCTCTCTCTCTCTCTCTCTCTCTCTCTATATATATATATATATATATATATATATATATATATATATATATATATATATATATATATATATATATATATATATTAAGTATTTACATTGCACACACCATCTTCACACTCCTCATGCCTCACCATCACCACTATCATTGTTGTCTCTCACTCATGCAGCTAACACACACACACACACACACACACACACACGCGCGCAGATCAATGTTGTTCCTCTCTCTTTGTCTACCATTCACTTGTATTCCACGTCTCACTCACTCACTCACTCACTCGCTCACTCACTCATTCAGTCTCTTTTCATTTATCAC